>NC_074699.1:16687217-16987217 GCF_029448725.1 Salvelinus fontinalis
AAGGCAAGTTAAAGATGGTGGTGCAGAGAGACGACAGAGCCACGTTGCTCAACATCCCCGATATGGACGACAGCATTCCTTCCTGCAACAACTCCAACCGAGACGGTGAGATGGAGCTCTGTGCGTTCTCTACAGGATGGTAACATCAATCAATCTCCTGTTTTAACAACCTCATATTGATTAACACCGTTTTGTTTAGCTCACAATATGGCATGATATTATGAGGGTGCAATTTCCCAGAGGTACCTGAAAAGGAAAACTTACTACTTAATCCTTCTTCTACTGATTTCTCTCTTTAAAAAAAAAAGTTTACTTGTCATGGTTCAATCGCCATATTAAACACCACTTTGTTCTAACAGACATTTCAGAAATTCATTCACTGACATCAGACCATTCCAGTCGATCCCATGATCGAGCACGGGGCAGCCGATCCCGCTCCCCTACCCGGTCTGAGCCCTCGGACCCTTCCCGACACTCACCACGGCAGATCAGCAATGGCAGGTAAAGAAAACACACACACACTACACACACACACATATATTACACAATCATCATGGGAAACACAGTTGTCATACATATCACACAGACACGGACAGCGCTGCAACTCATCATGTTAAATGCATCATGTTAAAGCCCATAAGTGGTTAGTTAGTGTTAATCACCAGCACTTCTAGAGGGCTGTGTATAAATCAATTGATAATGAAGACACAGGATGAATAGAACAGAAATGTGTGGCTCTATAAGCCCAGCAGTGCCATAATGACCTGCTGTAGGGGTCAGAGGTCACAGAGAGCCAGAGGAGAGGATATTGATGCTTTTCCACATCGATGTCCCGTCCCCTGCCCCCCTCCCTATAGCTCACCATATAGTCTCCTTATATACAGTGTCCATAATAACTCATCACAACCTAAAGGAAACCTCCAGCCTGGAATGGGCCAGAGCATCAGTCAGTACAATGATAACTATATATTTGATTAACTGCCTAATAATGAATATTTTCCCAGTCATTTGAATGTCTTGTTTCTTTCCTCTGTTGCACAATTTTCTCTTTCCATCTCCTCAGTTGGAGGCTAAAGTAAGTTTGTGTGGAAAGCAGTGGAGAGATGCAGTAACCGGCTTTGACAGACATGAAGTAGTGGCGACTGGCTTGCCTGCATAGCTGCCTGCATAGCTGACTAAGTAGATAGTCGCTAGACAGAGAAGTAGACCAGTAGATGAGTTGCCTTGACTGAGCGAGGCTTGACAGTTCCTCTCAGATTGGACAGGAGGCTTGGCGCTGTTAGCCGGGCTGACTGTATGTAGCGTGTTGACGCCAGAGGGGCTGGAGGGAGGGATAGAGCTGTGGAAGGAAAGGCTGCTGCTGGTTTGTGATCACACGGCCTGCCTGCCGTATCACAGCAATTAACCAGGATGAGGATGGATTGCCCAGATGGAGCTTGTGTGTCGAGCGGAAAGGCTCTGAGCCCTGGAGATGAGGGTCTGTAGAAAGAAAGCCCTGGATTCAAAACGAAACACAACTCAAGTCAAGTGTTCTGCTTCCAACTCTACCATGTCCTCTATGCCCTTTCCTGGTGTGGCTACTTCTGCTGCAGAACACATGTATGGAGGGTCAGATACCTGAAAAGGCCCTACTCATCTCAGATTCTGCAAGCATTGGTTCTGTCCTTTTTGAATCACAGTGAACAGTCCTATTTATTTGACAGAGATTTCACATAGATTTAGCATCCCGTAGCCCCCTGTAGTTGCTGAGCACTCTGTGTTTGTACCTGTCTTTAGCTCCCCCTCAGTGCTGCTGTAGTGTTTTGTAGACATCCTGATATGATGGCGTTAATGCAGATAAGCAGCTGTACCATTGATCTGAAATGGGAAAACTGACAGCCGGTTGGTTGGTACTTCGTAGCGGTACTGGTCTCTCCTCAATGCTCTGGGTCTAAACCCCAAGCCCTGTCAGCCCATATGGAATCAGATGAATGGCAAATCAACAACTCCATGGAAAACTTAGTACCCACTTGAGGCAGTGGAGAAAATTGTGTAATGACTTTAAAGTCAATTCGTCATCAGAGGCTGGAATGAATGCCTGGCTAGATAGATGCTAGAAATCTGGAGGGACCAATTGTTCATGATTTACAGCTGCCTGTTTGTCACCAAGCCACTCCAGTAACCAATTGCCGTAAATCAGCCCCAATATAACTGTCAACAATACTGTGGAATAACAATTCTTGTCTCAATGCAGGAACGCAGGGGCCTTCTTACACAGAATACTCCCACTGTAAGTGTCACAAAAAGACCCTGCCAGTAGTTGTTGAGACCATCCTAGAGGTTAGGCTAGTACTTAGTTTAGTACTACTGATCTACATCGCTCTTTCTGTCTTGTTTTCTTTCCAGTTAGCCTTTAGGTTTGGGGATATTGAATTGGTGTTACTTGTTTTCGTATACATACATAATGAGTAACATAATATATGTTGTATTCCTGAGCCTTGAGCACTTTGTTTTAATGTTGGTAGTCTAGTTCTAAGCCATAGTCTGTTTGCGCTTTATGAATGTCAGTCAAGAGGGACTAAATGGTGAGTGTCAGCAGGGATTGGCTATAACCAGACCAGTATGCATGCAGTAGTCATCACAGTATGTATTAGCCAGGCAGGAATTTGACACGCTTCCCACAGAGATTTGCCCCAGAATCAGATGGTTCACAGAGTTGAGGTTTTCTCTATAGTTAAATGTTTCTCTTGTCCCTGTGAGAAAACATTCCCTAATATGCAATCAGGTCGTCATTGTAATCAAGACTTGACTAATTTACTTACCTGTATAAATAAAGGTGAAATAAAAAACGTCTTTGTGAGAGTACCTCATTGAACTGTGAAAATGTTAGTTAGCCTCCTGCATTTGGTTTTGTACGGGATTTTCCTCAAATAACAAAATAAAAAATAGCTGTGCAACTGTCCCATTTTAGATGGGTGTTTTGACAGGGGTTTGTGGGAATTAAAAAATTAAAGTATCCCTCTTTGCATGATGCAAAACACGTTTTATCACAGCAAGATTATTGTGTTGTGATGTCCATTTATACAGTGTAACCTTAGATTGATGCCACAGGAGGAAATAAGAAACAGATTGCAGATTTGTGCTTTGATCCTTGTGTACTGTTGTGTTTAGAAAAGGAGAGCAGAGAGAGAAAGAAGGGAGGGAGGAAAGGTAAAAAGGATAGCACTACGTAGGAATTTATGTTTAGTTGATATGTTGCCTCTTAACACCATTCCGCCCAGGACAGGGCAGGGAGGGCACGGGAGATTTAGGACAGGGACAGGGGCGCTGCCAGGACAGGGCAGGGAGGGCACGGGAGATTTAGGACAGGGACAGGGGCGCTGCCAGGACAGGGCAGGGAGGGCACGGGAGATTTAGGACAGGGACAGGGGCGCTGCCAGGACAGGGCAGGGAGGGCACGGGAGATTTAGGACAGGGACAGGGGCGCTGCCAGGACAGGGCAGGGAGGGCACGGGAGATTTAGGACAGGGACAGGGGCGCTGCCAGGACAGGGCAGGGAGGGCATGGGAGATTTAGGACAGGGACAGGGGCGCTGCCAGGACAGGGCAGGGAGGGCACGGGAGATTTAGGACAGGGACAGGGGCGCTGCCAGGACAGGGCAGGGAGGGCACGGGAGATTTAGGACAGGGACAGGGGCGCTGCCAGGACAGGGCAGGGAGGGCACGGGAGATTTAGGACAGGGACAGGGGCGCTGCCAGGACAGGCCAACAGGCCTTCTCTGACTGACGGATGGACGGACAAATAGACAGGCGATTATAGCTTTGTTGAAATTCATCCCTTGGAACGCAGACTGCCCTGCATGTACTGCAGCCCTTTTTAATATCTCTTTATCTCTACATTCCCTAATGCACTCTGAACAATAACCACATTCTCTGGAATTCCACTGTTGAATAATTGTAATGGGAGACGTTTGATGGAGTGTTTTCATTTGTTCTCACAAAGACAGGAAATAGAATACTAGAAAGGCAAGGGTCACCATTTCACTTTTCAAGCCAACACGTTTTGGTTTTGCCGTTGTTTTTGTCTTTGGGAAGTGAGTGCATGTTATCCTGTTAAAGTCCTGTGTGAGGGAGTGAGTGAGCGTTGGGTGTAAGATGGTGACACAGTCAGGCTGTAGTGCAGCTTACCGCTTCATTCGTCCCGTGTAAAAAGCTGCTGGATGCTGGCTGGAGTGCTATGCCAGCTTCGGGGTCACGTGACCAGGCTGGAATTCGCCCATTGTTCTAAGAAACAGCCGAGTAGAGCTGCGGAGACGGAGCACGGCATTCACACATCTGATCTGAACACTCAGTGCCTGGCTGCCGTGAGCTGGAGCTGGGACTGGCTCTGGCACGTATACAGTACTGCTGCTGTGGTTTGGTTAGAAGGTTGAGAAGGGAAATGGAATGAATCATTTATAATGCACACAGTTCTCAATCAAAACATTTTAGAAAAATGTCTGCTTCAGTATGACTGATTTAGTGTTTCTGGTCTCTCTGTGGTTGTTAGTGATACTGTAGGGTTGAGAGGACAGTCTCTAGACC
Organism: Salvelinus fontinalis; assembly: GCF_029448725.1. Lineage (NCBI taxonomy): Eukaryota > Metazoa > Chordata > Actinopteri > Salmoniformes > Salmonidae > Salvelinus > Salvelinus fontinalis. The sequence continues at coordinate 16,691,780 of NC_074699.1, forward strand.
ACACAGCTGAAAGCACCTGGAGTCTGCTCTGCTGCTGATGCAGTCAATGCAGAGGTGAAACCGAGGCCAGCAGAGAATACGTCCTGACCCTATTAATATAGTTTGAGAGGAAGACAGCCGTCCTCCTTTTTAACTGCTTATAGTTTTAGCCGTTCTTTAATGTTCCTCATGCCTTATCACTCATTCCACGCTGTGATGTCAGTAACACGGCGCTCTCATAACAACACACACAGATCACACACACTCCATCACCGTAGCTACGTCCCAGGGCTAAAACAGCAGGACCTTCTCCAAGCAGCCTGTGTAGGAAGCTCTGTTATTAGTTTTATAGAACAGAACCCCTCTGTGGAGAGGGTGCAGAGGTCGTGCCACATTGTTTTGTCTCCTATACTTTATATTTTTTAATTAGACTCAGGGTTCATCCATCTACCTTTCTGTTCTCTCTTCATAATTGCTACCATTCTTCATCTCACTGGGTAGGCCTACAAAGAAAATAAGGAACAAACCCCAAATAAATAATCAACTGTTTCTTTTTCCAGCAACAGAAGTCGAGATGAGGAGAGGATTTCCAAGCCCGGGGTGATGTCGACTCCTGTTAAAGGGTCCCAGGAGGCCCTAATCCAGGCCATCAGCGACCAGCCACTGGCCAGAGAGGACAAACTGCCCCCGCTGCCAGGTCAGTCAGGGCCCCTGCTGCCTCCACAGCTGCTTCCACCTGTCTAACTGCCTGAACCAAAACAGGCCTTGACACTCCTCTGTACTGTGCCTATCCCTCTCTGCTTCCCCCTCTCCTCCGCCCTAGATTGGAATGCGCTCTGTACTCCTTGTCCCACATATCAGAAAAGCCCAGTCCATAGTACTCTAGTCCATTCCTCTAGTGCAGCCTTTCTTAAAGTATGGGTCGACCCAAAGTGGGTCACGGACATGTTAATGGTGGGTTGTGACATGTCAGAGTAAAAACAATATATATATATAGATATAGATATAGATATAGATAGATAGATAGATAGATATATTATTTTTTTATTTATATATATTTTTTTATGAACACTGAGCTTACTGTTGAGAGTTAGAATAGTATAATTCACAAGGTGCAATTTCAAAATTTGGTTATGCATCAGCAGTTTTTCTCTTGTTATGTCAGTTACTGACAGTCACTCAATTAGCCATGTCAGCTACCAATTGTTTTTATTGCTAAATTAGTCTAGCCAGCTGTCTACAGTAAACTTGTAATCATGAACCAGAGGCTGCTGGGAGGAGCTATAAGAGGATGGGCTCATTGATATGGCTGGAATGGAATAAATGGAACAGTATCAAACATGGAAACCACATGTTTGACGCCATTCCAGACATTACAATGAGTCATCCCTCTTATAGTTCCTCCCACCAGCCTCCACTGTCATAAACGAATACCGACCAAACACACAGGGCACGTGACCAGGGGCCCTGACCTCCAGGGGTCCCCCATTTGATTTTGTTAGTCACTCTCACTCAAATATATTAACATGGCATAAGTAATGGCAAAATATATAGAATTGCATGAAAATAGCTTTAAAACTACAAAGATTTATCTACACCCCATGGCAAAAATGTGTAGAATTGCAGGAAATTCAATTTAAAACTTAAAAATTTCTCTCCAACATGAAGAGGGTGGCCACTAAAATACACTACATGACCAAAAGTATGTGGACACCTGCTCATCGAACATCTCATTGCAAAATCATGGGCATTAATATGGAGTTGGTCCCCCCTTTGATGCTGTAACAGCCTCCACTCTTCTGGGAAGGCTTTCCACTAGATGTTGAAACATTGCTGCGGGGACTTGATTCCATTCAGCCACAAAAGCATTAGGGAGGTCGGGCACTGATGTTGGGCGATTAGGCCTGGCTCGCAGTCAGCATTCCAATTCATCCCAAAGGTGTTCGATGGGGTTAAGGTCAGGGCTCTGTGCAGACCAGTCAAGTCTTCCCACACCGATCTTAACAAACCATTTCTGTATGGACCTCGCTTTGTGCACTGGGGCATTGACATGCTGAAATAGGAAAGGGCCTTCGCCAAACTGTTGCCACAAATTTGAAACCACAGAATCGTCTAGAATATCATGGTATACTGTAGCGTTAATATTTCCCTTCACTGGAACTATGGGACCTAGCACGAACCATGAAAAACAGCCCCAGACTATTATTCCTCCTCCACCAAACTTTACAGTCGGCACTATGCATTGAGGCAGTTAGTGTTCTCCTGGCATCCGCCAAACCCAGATTTGTCCTTAGGACTGGCAGATGGAGACGTGTGATTCATCACTCCAGAGAACGTGTTTTCACTGCTCCAGAGTCCAATGGCGGCGAGCTTTTCACCACTCCAGCGGACGCTTGGCATTGCGCTTGGTGATCTTAGGCTTGTGTGTGGCTGCTCGGCCATGGAAACCCATTTCATAAAGCTCCCGTCAAATCGTTCTTGTGCTGACTTTGCTACCAGAGGCAGTTTAGAACTCAGTAGTGCGTGTTGCAACCAAGGACAGACGTTTTTTACGTGCTTCAGCACTCAGCGGTCCCGTTTTGTGAGCTTTTGTGGCCTACCACTTCGCGGCCGAGCCGTTGTTGGTCCTAGATGTTTCCACTTCACAATAACAGCACTTAAAGGTGGCATCCTATGACTGTGCCACATTGAAAATCACTGAGCTCTTCAGTAAGGCCATTCTACTGCCAATGGGGGCCCCTCAAACCAAATCTCGCTTAGGGCCCCCAAAGGGGTCATGTTTTCATGTGCTTGGGTCCCAGGAAAACAGAGTTTCTCATGAAGCCCTGCTCTAGTGTTACGTAATGTTGACCTATTCCCGTAGCTATTTAACCATAACTCAGATAGTCATCTCTACATTCACATTCCAGGTCAGTGTGTTCACATGTGTGTGTGTGTGATCATACTATCAGTATGTGACCGAAGTGTGTGTGTGTTCGTCCTGTAGAACCAAAGCCAGTGTATGCCCAGCCTGGCCAGCCTGATGTGGACCTGCCAGTCAGCCCCTCTGACGCCCCAGTGCCCAGCGCTGGTCATGATGACAGCATCCTCAGGTAACCCTCAGTCCTGTTAAAGCCATGTTATTATTACCATTTATGTCAGTACCATGTTATTTGCTGATGTGTAATCGCTCAATGTAGAACAGTAGTGTCTAGACATCTGTTTGTGTATGATGCCCACTCCCCATGCAGGCCGAGTATGAAGCTGGTGAAGTTTAAGAAGGGGGAGAGTGTTGGCCTGAGGCTGGCCGGAGGGAACGACGTGGGCATATTTGTAGCCGGAGTCCTGGAGGACAGCCCAGCTGCCAAGGAAGGTCTGGAGGAAGGAGACCAGATTCTCAGGGTAAGAGGTCTATCTCGAACAGTAACATCTTTACACATTTAATTACTATTAGCGGTTGGGTATGATTGTCACATTTTTGTCAACAAGGCCATTGTAAAGTTTTCTCTTTTGAAAGTGCGCAGGATGTGTGGTTTGACGTGTTCTTTTCCCACAGTAGATAAAGGGTATGTTCTGTACTAGCTGGAGAACATCTGCTGTAGTTCTGGTAACGATCTCATCGCTGCCCACGCTTACTTTGAAACACTTTGTGAAACTATGTGACCCACTAGCCTTGTGTTACTGTGGTCGCTGGTCATACTGGTGTTAGATAGATAATGGTGATTACGGTGAATCAGTCTGAGGTCATCGCCTGGCTCTTCTCCTCTCTGTCTTTCCTTTGTTTACTCTGAACCACACAATAGAGGTCGTCGTTGTTGTTCTCAGGCCCTGTCTGAAGTATTGTTGATGGAAGTCCCCTCTGATATCAGTTGGATTCTTTTAATCATGTTTATCACTAGCCACACATTTTAATGAAACACACCATGCTTTGTGTTCCTCCCACACCACAGTAAGGGTCAAGATGGTATGTGAGGAGGACTAACTCCTCCTCTTTGCTAGCCTCCCTCCCTGCTGTACAAACACATCTCTAGACTCTGTGCGATTCCCTATGAGTGGGCTTCCAGGAGTGTGTCCCAAATGGCACCCTATTCACGATATAGTGCACTGCTTTTGACCTCTTCACTATGTAGGGAAAGGTAGTGCACTATAGATAATAGGGTGCCATTTCAGACACAGCCCAGGATGTTGTTTTCCACTGCTGGGCAGAGAGCCTGTGAGTGTTTCCTGGCCTTCACAGTGTGACTAGTTGAGATAAAGACTTGAAGTCTCCTTTCTGAGGAGGATAAAGGTTGTTCTCTATGATTCAACCCCATGTGTTCCTGGTTCAAACGCTGGCTCTGCAGCAGGGTAAATAAACGTGATATTGTGCTGGGGACTGCAGGGGTTGAGGTGGGGAGGTAGACTGGCCTGAACCCTGGAGCGCTGAAAGTCTCTGTTCTTCTCTCTCCCTCCTCTCTGAAGGTAAACAACGTAGACTTTGCTAACATCATCCGAGAGGAGGCTGTGCTGTTCCTCCTAGACCTTCCTAGGGGTGAAGAGGTCACCATTCTGGCTCAGAAGAAGACGGATGGTGAGTAACATGGGTTAAAACAGATGTTAGATAAATGAACGTTACGATCTTGACAGGGTCAGAGAGTGTAAAGGTTTGAGTTTGCACAGAAACACACATTTTAAGTTTACCTGGTTACATGTGAACTGTACACACACTTTCAATTGTATACCTGAACATTTATCCCTACCTAATTTCTTCTTCTACCAGTTTACCGTCGGATAGTGGAGTCGGATGTGGGCGACTCGTTCTACATCCGAACCCACTTTGAGTATGAGAAGGAGTCTCCGTATGGCCTGAGCTTCAACAAGGGAGAGGTGTTCCGTGTAGTGGACACCCTCTACAACGGCAAGCTGGGCTCCTGGCTCGCCATACGCATTGGAAAGAACCACCAGGAGGTGGAGAGAGGCATCATCCCCAACAAGAACAGGTAGAATACCGGAGAGAGACATCATCCCCAACAAGAACAGGTAGAATACAGGAGAGAGGCATCATCCCCAACAAGAACAGGTAGAATACCGGAGAGAGACATCATCCCCAACAAGAACAGGTAGAATACAGGAGAGAGGCATCATCCCCAACAAGAACAGGTAGAATACAGGAGAGAGACATCATCCCCAACAAGAACAGGTAGAATACAGGAGAGAGGCATCCTCCCCAACAAGAACAGGTAGAATACAGGAGAGAGACATCATCCCCAACAAGAACAGGTAGAATACAGGAGAGAGGCATCCTCCCCAACAAGAACAGGTAGAATACAGGAGAGAGACATCCTCCCCAACAAGAACAGGTAGAATACAGGAGAGAGACATCCTCCCCAACAAGAACAGGTAGAATACAGGAGAGAGACATCATCCCCAACAAGAACAGGTAGAATACAGGAGAGAGTCATCCTCCCCAACAAGAACAGGTAGAATACAGGAGAGAGACATCCTCCCCAACAAGAACAGGTAGAATACAGGAGAGAGACATCCTCCCCAACAAGAACAGGTAGAATACAGGAGAGAGGCATCCTCCCCAACAAGAACAGGTAGAATACAGTAGAGAGACATCATCCCCAACAAGAACAGGTAGAATACCGGAGAGAGACATCATCCCCAACAAGAACAGGTAGAATACAGGAGAGAGACATCATCCCCAACAAGAACAGGTAGAATACAGGAGAGAGACATCATCCCCAACAAGAACAGGTAGAATACAGGAGAGAGACATCCTCCCCAACAAGAACAGGTAGAATACAGGAGAGAGGCATCCTCCCCAACAAGAACAGGTAGAATACAGGAGAGAGACATCATCCCCAACAAGAACAGGTAGAATACAGGAGAGAGGCATCCTCCCCAACAAGAACAGGTAGAATACAGGAGAGAGACATCATCCCCAACAAGAACAGGTAGAATACAGGAGAGAGACATCATCCCCAACAAGAACAGGTAGAATACAGGAGAGAGACATCATCCCCAACAAGAACAGGTAGAATACAGGAGAGAGACATCATCCCCAACAAGAACAGGTAGAATACAGGAGAGAGACATCATCCCCAACAAGAACAGGTAGAATACAGTAGAGAGACATCATCCCCAACAAGAACAGGTAGAATACAGGAGAGAGACATCATCCCCAACAAGAACAGTTAGAGTAGAGTTACAGTCGAGTTCAGCAGAGCCTACTCTGTGGAGAGGGTAAGGTAGCTAGAGGGGGGAGGGGGGTCAACGGCATTAGTCAAATAAGAAACCAGCAGCCTTGCTGTCGGTGTAGAGATGGTAAACAACAACACTAACACAAGATGATGAACTGGGCTGTGTAAAGTAGGCCACATTAACATCACCCCTAGTCTCAATTACACGGGTGACAACTGTTCTAGTGAGAAGGCATTTGCACTATGAGTCCTGTGAGGGTAGGAGACTATCTATTCGTAATGAAACAGCAGACTGACAGAGTCCCTGTTGGAGTCTAGGCCTGGCCTGACCTACAGCCCCTGGCTATGTTTAGAGAGAGAGAGATTCCACACCATGGGGCAGACAGGGGAACCTCACAGTGCTCCCAACATACCAGAGTGACACCAATATTTGTCACATGCATACACCAACGTAACCATTATACGCGGTGCACCGTGGCTACTCAGCCACGTTGTGTCCCTGGCCATGCCTGTATCCTCTTCAGTCAAATGTTTACTGAATTCTAGGTTATATTAAGGTATAGAAGTATTTCAGACTAGAATAGAGGTGGCCTCCCGAGTGGTGCAGTGGTCTAAGGCACTGCATCGCAGTACTAGCTGTGCTGCTAGAGATCCTGGTTTGAGTCCATGTACTTGTCCCATCACGCTCTAGCGACACCTGTGCAGCGGGCCGGGTGCAGTGCATGCTGACACGGTCGCCAGGTGTACGGTGTTTCCTCCGACACATTGGTGCGGCTGACTTCCGGGTTAAGTGGGCAGTGTGTCAAGAAGCAGTGCTGCTTGGCGGGGGTCGTGTTTCGGAGGACGCATGACCTTCGCCTCTCCCGAGTCCGTACGCGAGTTGCAGCGATGGGACAAGACTGTAACTAGCTATTGGATACCACGAAATTGGGGAGAAAATAAATAAATAAGAATAGAGGTAAGTTGTATAGAATAACAGGGCTGTAAATGAGACATTGGATAACTGCACAAATTAAAAATAAACTGGGGCCATGTTGGCAGTTTCCATTGAAATCCAATCATTGAATCCATTTCCTGTTGCCTGACACCACTCTGTTCCCCCTCCCACAGGGCAGAGCAGTTGTCCAGTGTGCAGTACACCCTCCCCAAAACGCCAGGGGGCGACAGGGCTGACTTCTGGAGGTTCCGTGGTCTGCGGACCTCCAAGAGGAACCTGAGGAAGAGCAGAGAGGACCTGTCTGCCCAGCCGGTCCAGACCAAGTTCCCTGCCTATGAGAGGGTGGTGCTGAGAGAGGGTAGGTGATCTCCAGAGCAGGGTCCATGGATACGTCACAATACCTAAACTAGCTAACCACTGAGAATGCTTTCCCAGTACATTGCTTCATTCTAGAAGTGTGGAAATTGGAATGCAGCCATGTGTTTGTTGCTTACAAATTCGGCCTTGAGAGGTGTTGATACTGTCAAATAGGATGTTTTGTATCTTCTGATCAGCTGGGTTCCTGAGGCCTGTGGTGATATTTGGGTCCATCGCAGACGTGGCAAGGGAGAAGCTGGCCAGAGAGGAGCCTGACTTGTTTGAGCTTGCCAGTGAGTAGCCTTTAGCTAGCCATTAGTAGCCATCTCACTGTCTGTCTCAGCCGTGTCTCACACACACACACACACACACACACACACACACACACACACACACACACACACACACACACACACACACACACACACACACACACACACACACACACACACACACACACACACACACACAGCTGGAGTAACACAGTACTTAGAGCAGCTCTGTGTTAGAGACTAGAGGGTGCCGTCATCTGCCTACTCCAGGTCCATTTGAGGGAATAGCTAGCATCTTTAGCATGTAGTGTACTTTCTAACACCCTCGACAGTATTGAATTTCAATTTTCCTAAGTGCACTATTCCAAAATCCACATATAAAGTGATTCCAGCCCTGGAAGTATTTTGCGTAACCTATATCTCTGTAAACCTTGTATTTTCTTTTCAGAAACACAGCAACATGAAGGAGTGGAAAGTATGTCATGAAGTGCATCAACTTGTTTGTATCAGTGCTAATTCATGCTAGTTAGCTAGGTGGTAGCCTACCCTCTGTACCGTAGATGTGTTTTCTGTAGTTGGTCATGTATGGCCTGATTCAGCCTGTAGGGAGGTTGTGGAATGACTGAATATAGCTAGTTATAGAGCATGTACCCGTGGCACAGTCAATATCCTATAGATAATAAGCTGCATACATAACCGTACTAGTCTTCATTATTAATTCCCAAGCTCCTAATGTCTGTGTGTGGATTACACCATAATCTTTACTTAAAATTTCAACTTTTACATTTGATTGGAGACAATGCCTTATGACATTGGTGTGTTTATGACTGAAATTGTAAGGGCTAGTGATGTTAGCACTCTGCAATCTAGAATGCTGCTTTTGTAGGGTTGAGTGGTGAAAGATAAGAGGCCACTTCTGCGCCAGATCCTGTGATAATAGTGTTGAGATCTGAGTAGTGAAACTGCACCCTGGCCTCTCGAAGGGTCATTACCTTATGGTGACAGATAAGGCCAGGCTAGCCATGTTTAAATAATTAACCTTTTTAGAACATCCCTGCTTAACTCCCCTGACTTTTATTTCCATTTTTAAATTTGAATCATGAATCTATTTGAAATGATTCCCTATCTTCTTGAATGTGCATTATCCCACTTCAATGCTTTTCACACATGTAACACATTTCCTGCATTACGGATTATACTGTACTGTAATGTCTGTAGTTGCACGTGCACATTCATAATGACACTACCTCTATTTTATGTTTTGAAATGTGCTTAAGGCATATTGCATGCATTAGGGTGAAGGTAATGAGCCAAGATGTATAGTGAGCTCTGCAGTAATATGACACGGTAACATTGTCCCTTCTCCCCCTCTGCAGAGAGTGAGCCCAAAGACGCAGGAAAAGACCAGCGCAGCTCCGGGATCATTCGCCTCCACACCATTAAACAGATCATTGACCGGGTGAGTGAGACTACTTACTACACGGATACGCATGCACACACACGCGCATGCACTCACAGACAGATCCCCTCTTAAAGCGCATATAGTACACACACATCCATAGGTAGACTCATCCATGGCTCACTACTGCTCTCTGGTGTTCATGGAATTATGAATGTTTTTATTTGAACAATATATGAACAATATAGTCTAAAACAGCAGTCTGAGCAAACCTTTTAGTGTTAGTATTTAGATCAAATATGAATGATTTATTTATGGGGGGTGTCCTTAGGACCGGCATGCTGTGCTGGACATCACCCCTAACGCTGTGGACCGTCTGAACTACGCCCAGTGGTACCCCATCGTGGTGTTCCTCAACCCGGACAGCAAGCAGGGCGTCAAGACCATGAGAACCAGGCTGTGCCCCGAGTCCAGGAAGTCAGCCAGGAAACTCTACGAGAGAGCCCTCAAACTGAGGAAGAACAACCACCACCTCTTCACCAGTGAGTTTCTATGGGAGGGAGGGGAAGAGAGAAATGGTGAGTGGAAGGTAGGGGGAAAAATGTATCTCAGAGGGAGATGGAGTGAGAGAGGCTAGGGCTGTGTGCTGTACTGTAGTGTGGACCAGGGGCGCAACTTTGGTTTGAATCCAGTCGGATTAACACTCCAAACAGCCTACCCGACCGCTCGGAGGCGTCCGCATGGTCCTAAAGCACACCGTTGCCTCGGTTTGTATCGCAATCCAATGATAAAACTGGGGCGGACAAAAATGCAATTTCAGAATTTTTTGGGGGGGGGGGGGGGGGGGCGGCGGCATGTTCCCCGTTCCCAGTGAAAGTTATGCCCCTGATGCAGACTATCAGCCGGTGGCACAGTACAGTCAGTGTCTTAGCTAGGTGCTGTTCTCTGTGTCCCCTCCTCCTCATGCAGGCAGGGCTGCTCAGGGCTCCGCGAGCTAACCTCCCACAGGACCCCAGCCGTCATTACCCATTCCCTGCACGGCTCTGCCCCGTATGAAATGGGAGGCGTTTCTTAATTTTTTTTACAGTCTGCTGGCAATAAAGAGGGAGACCCCAGGAGAGCAGAGAGCACAGACAGCCTCTCCTTTCCCATCCATGTTGAGTTACTCCCTTATTCCACATGGGTCTGTAGATGAAGCACTGCCTGGTATTTTTAGAAAAAGCCTAGAGAGAGAGAACAACAGAAGTGTCACCTGTTGTATTTGTGTAAGGTCAAACAGATTGACACCTGCCAGGCAGCGCTATAGACATTGAGTGTTGTTGAACTCATGACAGCTCATAGTTACAACAGTGGTAATATAATGCTTACACACGCAACAACTTTGGGATGATACAAGCAGTCATACTAGAAATAAGCTTTTTCCCTCATGTATAGTAATAATGAATCATCAATATCTGAATCAATGAGAGTTAGACATATCAATTACTTACTAGTTCAGGGCCCGGTTTTCCCAAAGCATCTTAAGGTTAAGTTCATCGTTAGAACCTTCGTAGGAGCATCGTTAAATCGCCCGAGCGGTTTCCCCCAAACCATCATTAACGTTGCACTTGAAAACACTCGTAATCTAACGCCTGCCACAGACCACTCGTAGAACAGCTAAGCGCGTTGCTTTTTTTTGCCCTCCCACGTCACTTTATACACAGAAGATCTTCGATAAACATAGAATCACATGCTTTATCCGTCTCTCTGTGACCACAGATAACTTAAGAACAAAGTTGACTACAAATACAAAAGTTGCCAATGTCTTTGCAATTGATACAAACAAGTGACGTATAAAAAGATGATTCCAATGAAAATCAAGATGACTGCATTAAAATATTAACAGTAGGCTATAGGCCTATTTCAATCATATTGAAATACATTTCATGTTCAATCAATTGAGTTCTGTTTTGCTACTTGTAGGGTACTGTCTGTAATTTGTCTCATATACACTGAGTATACCAAACAAATATACCAAACAAATATCTCTCTAGTCTCGGAGCTAATCCGTCGTCAGTATTTTGACATAATTAGAATGGTGAGATTTTAATGAAGAAAGCTGATCCTAGATCAGCACTTCCTTTCTTTTGATCCTATCAGTATCGACACATGCTCCAGGGCACGATAAGTGACCATTCTCTCTGCGTGGTGTTTTCAACTTTCTATTGCTATCGGGAAACCGGGCTCTGATGTGTTAATCATGATGGTTATTCATGAGGTTGTGAGAACAGATTTTTCACAGTGATTATGAGAATTGTGTTATCGGTTATCGGTGTTCATTTGAGTGGTGCTTTGTCTCTGCTTCTTCTCTCTATCCTTCCCAAGCCACCATTAACATGAATAATATGAATGACGGGTGGTACGGTGCCCTGAAGGAGACCATTCAACAGCAGCAGAACCAGCTGGTGTGGGTTTCAGAGGGAAAGGTAGGATACTCAGCACCGAGACTAATATCATCAAACACTTAACAACACATTTCATTTGAATGAAAATGTTGTATTCAAAATTAATGTCAGACAATTTTAATATACAATATATTTTGTGCATTAATACGTTTTTCTTTGCCATTAATTTCTCTGTCACTCCTCACTGTAATGTTGCTGCTTCTGCTCTTTCTTTATCTCCCTTCCCCCTGTCCCCCTGTCCCCCTCTCTCCCCTGCTGGCCTCCTGTTGTGTCTCCCCAGGCGGACGGTGCTCCAGATGATGACATGGATCTGCATGATGACCGTCTGTCGTACCTGTCGGCTCCGGGCAGTGAGTACTCCATGTACAGCACGGACAGCCGCCACACCTCCGACTACGAGGACACGGACACAGAGGGCGGGGCCTACACCGACCAGGAACTAGACGAGACGCTGAACGACGAGGTGGGCCTGCCCACTGAGCCCGCCATCACCCGCTCCTCGGAGCCCGTCCGAGAGGACCCGCCAGTCATCCAGGAGCCCCTGAGGTACGGCGGGTACCAGCACACAGTGCAGCCCGACCCCCTGAACCGGATCGACCCAGCCGGGTTCAAGGCACCAGTGGCCCAGCAGGTACCGTTTATGAGAGCCGTGCATCTGCCCTGTTGTCTCGAATCCGTGGTGTGCGTGAGGAGAGTGTTCTGGCGCCGCTATTGAAGCAGTGTTTTAAAACAGTATTATCTACTAACACAAAACAAAGAAAAACAAAAAAGATGGAAAGAAAATTTGTATCCACTTAAGTATTTATTCACTATCGTTGTTTGTGTTTTTTTTATTTTTGAAGAAAAAAAGATAAAAAAGCAAGAATAAGCTTGACTGTTATAATCAGTATTCACGACCTGCGTTAGTGTGACTGTTATAATCAGTATTCACGACCTGCGTTAGTGTGACTGTTATAATCAGTATTCACGACCTGTGTTAGTGTGACTGTTATAATCAGTATTCACGACCTGCGTTAAGTGTGACTGTTATAATCAGTATTCACGACCTGCGTTAAGTGTGACTGTTATAATCAGTATTCACGACCTGCGTTAGTGTGACTGTTATAATCAGTATTCACGACCTGCGTTAGTGTGACTGTTATAATCAGTATTCACGACCTGCGTTAGTGTGACTGTTATAATCAGTATTCACGACCTGCGTTAAGTGTGACTGTTATAATCAGTATTCACGACCTGCGTTAGTGTGACTGTTATAATCAGTATTCACGACCTGCGTTAGTGTGACTGTTATAATCAGTATTCACGACCTGCGTTAGTGTGACTGTTATAATCCGTATTCACGACCTGCGTTAGTGTGACTGTTATAATCAGTATTCACGACCTGCGTTAGTGTGACTGTTATAATCAGTATTCACGACCTGTGTTAAGTGTGACTGTTATAATCAGTATTCACGACCTGCGTTAGTGTGACTGTTATAATCAGTATTCACGACCTGCGTTAGTGTGACTGTTATAATCAGTATTCACGACCTGCGTTAGTGTGACTGTTATAATCAGTATTCACGACCTGTGTTAGTGTGACTGTTATAATCAGTATTCACGACCTGCGTTAAGTGTGACTGTTATAATCAGTATTCACGACCTGCGTTAAGTGTGACTGTTATAATCAGTATTCACGACCTGCGTTAGTGTGACTGTTATAATCAGTATTCACGACCTGCGTTAGTGTGACTGTTATAATCAGTATTCACGACCTGCGTTAGTGTGACTGTTATAATCAGTATTCACGACCTGCGTTAAGTGTGACTGTTATAATCAGTATTCACGACCTGCGTTAGTGTGACTGTTATCATCAGTATTCACGACCTGCGTTAGTGTGACTGTTATAATCAGTATTCACGACCTGCGTTAGTGTGACTGTTATAATCCGTATTCACGACCTGCGTTAGTGTGACTGTTATAATCAGTATTCACGACCTGCGTTAGTGTGACTGTTATAATCAGTATTCACGACCTGTGTTAAGTGTGACTGTTATAATCAGTATTCACGACCTGCGTTAGTGTGACTGTTATAATCAGTATTCACGACCTGCGTTAGTGTGACTGTTATAATCAGTATTCACGACCTGCGTTAGTGTGACTGTTATAATCAGTATTCACGACCTGTGTTAGTGTGACTGTTATAATCAGTATTCACGACCTGCGTTAGTGTGACTGTTATAATCAGTATTCACGACCTGTGTTAAGTGTGACTGTTTTTGTTGATGTCGATGTTCTCACTGAGGAGAAGAAGTTTTGTGTCTGTCAAGTGTCTGTATCGGTACCCACCTATGTGCTCTTCCTAGTTGTTTCACTTGTGATTCGGACTGATACCGGGATACCAGAAAGTATTATGTGCATGTTGGAAATGTCAGTGTTAACCACGTATTGCTGTAAATGTATTTATCTGGGTCGATTCGGCCGTTATGATATCCACAAAGTTTGTCTTCTGATGTGTAAAAGAGAAAAAAAGAAAAAAGAAACATTGTACTGTAATCTAGAATTAAAGTCCAATCAGACTACATTAACAACAGAAACTTTGTCCTGTTACGAATTCTTACGTGGCAGATTGATCATCTAAAGCCATCAGTTGAATTTGCTCCGAGGATGGTGAGTTACTGAGTGTGTCGGTGGAGGAGGTACAGAGCAGGCTGTGTTACGCTGTAACGTTAACATTAGTGAGGGTGTATCTCCCTCGTGCAGTAGCACCGTGTATTAAACGTTTCTGAACCACTTCACAGAATGAGAAAGCAGAGGCTGTTCCGGCCACCATGCCTATCCTCCCCCAGCAGCCTGAGCAGCCTGTGTTACTGGCTGAGACAGAGGCAGCGCCCACTGCTGTCAACAACACTGTAAATGGTGTAGCGGGTTTGAGCCATGGTTTAAGCCTTGGCCCTATCGCTGCTCCCCAGAGCAAACCCAAGCCAGGCCCCGGCCCCGAGGCTGACAGGCTTAGGATGCCCACCCCTGATCTAGCTCAGCCCCTGGCCCCGGCCCCAACGCTCGAACCCGAACCCCTACAATCCGGACCGCCCAGTTCAGAACCACAGGTACCCATCATCTGGACATGGCCTGGCCCGTCCGACCCCGCTGTCGGTCTGCTGTGGCCTGTCGCTGCCTGCCTGTGTACCGCCCGCCACGCTTTCCTTTCACTCTTGCATGCCTGCCCGCTGTCCACTGTGTGCTTCTGAGAGAGAGAGAGAGAGACTGTGTGTGTCTGAGCACTCGTAAACAACAGTGGGCTTCTTGGAGGAGAATATAGACTGATTGCTGCAGTGGTGTGGTACCTAGATAGAGAAGAGCAGCGAAGAACCTGAGGCTCTCACTGTTGCTTACCCTCTTTGCATGGCTACAACATGTTTCAGTTGGTTTCTCTTCTGTTTAAACATAGCAGTAGAACTGATGATAGTGGTGTACTGGTTGATGCAGACTGAATGGGCCATTTTAATTATTTTGATTTATTTGGTGACATTCTCTTCAAGTTATCAATCAGTATTTTGGATATTTTATTAGACATTTTATTCCCTGAATTTGAAATGTAGCCATTCCGCTCCAACTGTGGAGTATACATTTTATGGATATTAAACATCCCATGAAGTTAATGTAAATAATGACTTGTTTGTTCAATGGCTACTTTTCAAATGCCATGGTTTTTAATAGGGTTTACATTGTGTGGGGGACATGCAGTAATTTCATTTGGCTTCTAATGTTATCAAGATAAAGTTTTTATTTTGTTTTGTATCTACTTTGTTAGTTTTGTTTTGGGGTTGCTGTTTAAACTAAAGTGGTATGTTGCATATATATTGAGATCTCCTGTGTGTATTGGCTGCTCTGATCTGACATTCAGACCTGCATTCTGTTTGACCTGACCTTTAACCCCTACCTCTGAGTGTCTCTATTTCAGGTCTCCCTGCTTCCTCTCTCTGCTTCCTCCTTCAACCATTATTAATCTTCTGTTTTAATATTCTACGTTGCCTTCTGTTACTTGATTCTTATATTTATAAGCACATTTATTTATTGGATGTGTGCTACTGGTTGCTCTTGTCCCATTACTCACAATATGTTCCTTCCATTGTTTATTTCCTCAGATGTACAAGAAGGATCCCTACCTGGAGGAGCCAGTCAGAGTGAACCATGGTGGTGTAAAGCCATCTCCGGCGATGGGGCCGCCCATGACCTACGAGTCCCAGCCTCCGTATCAGGACCAACACCCGTACAGAGATTACGATCACCCGCCCAACCGCTACGACGGGGGTGGCTACCTGGAACCAAAGTATCGTAACTTCGACTCTCAACTGCACCACGAGAAAAACGTGCCTCACTACGATGACCAGTGGCCTCCCTACAACCAGCAGACCTCTGGCCCACCACCCCACCAGCAGCAGCACCCCCCTGGGCCTGGCTACGACCCCCGGCTGTCCTACGAAGACGGACCCGAGCAAGACTACAGCCCCCCTCAGCCGCGCTATGATGAGACCCCGCTGGGCTACAACGGACGACCTCGCTACGGCAAGCCAGCAGGACCAGGACCCATCCGCTACGATGAGCCTTCTCCATCCGTCCCAGGGGGCTACGCTCCTCTACGTTACGACCAGGAGCCTCACCCGTATCCCCCTGCAACACGCTCTCCAGAGCCCCCTAAACAATACTACCAGGGGGAGCCTGCCCAGCGGCCAGGACCTGAGCCTGCCTACAACCAGGCACCACCTCAGCATCGAGGCTACAAGCCCCCGCCCCAACAGTATGAACCCATCATGAACTTTGACGCCCCCGTGCCCGCACCCAAACCACAACCAGAGGCTCTCCGTCCCTCACCTGGGGACACGGTGATCACTACAGCCCCCAATCCCCTTCCCCCTCCCCCCAGAGTGGAGCTGGAGGACGACCCGGCCATAAGGGCCCAGTCGGTGCTGTCCAGGGTCAAGATGTTTGAGAACAAGCGCTCTGTGTCTGTGGACCGAGCCAAGGAGGCAGGAGACACCGTCGGGCTCAGGGTAAGCATCTGGAAAACACCTCACTCTTGTGCACGTATGTAATGCTCAGTGCTTGACTTGGGCACGAGCTCAAATGCTCTACTGCCTGAGCTCCTGTTCCTCTTATAGAATATTAGCTCAAAAGTATTGGAGAGCTCCTGCACCTAAATGCAAACAGTACCGGCACATAAAATGAGTACCAGAACCTATTTCAGTCCAAGTTAAGCACTGGTAATGCTCACAGGCTTACCTGACCCCGACCTCTACTAATTATATTTGATTGGTCCTTGTGATGTCCGTAAAGGTTTACTTTTCCAGGAATTTTATTTGCATTTCTATCTTGCTCCCACAGTCAGCGGATCTGCCCACCAAACCAGGCACGTGCATTCCTAAAGCCAACTCGCTCAGCAATCTGGACCAGGAGAAGTCGTTCAGGTAAGGGGTCATAATGGAGTACAGCACTGAGCCCCCCCACCACACACACACTACATCACAGAACAGATGCTGCTTTATCTCTGAGGGCCAGATGTGTCTGTTAGGGCTGTCAGGTGGTCCACTCTGAAGTGGATCATAGGGCTTAGAAAGGTAAATGACTTTTGAAGATATGATATGAATATGACGGTGTACTGTATTGTATGGCTGCCGTGTTGGGTGCTCTGACCCAACTTAGCTATTCTTTAGGCGTTTATCTACGTTGTTTGCACTAAATGTCTCCGCTATCATTACATATGATCAACAAATACTTTTGAACATCAGACCGGCTGTTACATAACTCAATTCTGGGTTCAACTACTTGTTTGGCTCATCTGCCCAGGGCTCTTTGTGTACCTCCAACCAAATATTCGGGCTACCCAAGAGGAAACGCCGGAGAAAAGGAGGCAGGAGAGTGGCCGTCCTGGCGAGCCGAAGGAAAACCAGCCACCAGTTCCCTTCATTCTATTGGCCACTTGATAATAAGATGCATGACCTCTGATCGCAGATTTGCGATCAGCGGGACTCTCGTAACTGCAATATCCTCTGTTTTTCTGGAACATGGCTTTCAGACAAGATACTTCATGGATTCTCCATTCACCGAGCGGACAGGATATCGGATTCAGGGAAATCCAGAGTGGGAGGGTTAAGTCTCTTCATCAGCAGCAAATGTTGTGCAGACTCTAGCGCAGTGGAAGGAAGTTTCGTCCTATTGTTCACGTCTTGAAATACCTGATGGTCAAATGCTGACCTTTTTACCTCCCGAGAGACTTTTCATCTGTTATTGTGACTGGTGTATATATTCCACATCAGGACAACAACAACAAACTGTCACTTGATGAACTGTACGAGGCTATAAAGAAGCAGGAAACCATGCACCCAGATGCTGCTTTTCTTGTTTCCGTTGATTTTAATTCCGCGCCACTCCTGCTTCCTGTTTACAAACAAAAGCTCAAACAGGAAGGAAGACCCATGATGTGCTCCATAGAAAATGGTCTACCGGAGCAGAAGCTATTCTACAGGACTGCTTTGCTAGCGCTGACTGGAATATGTTAATCAGGAAATGCATTGCTGACATCGTCCCCACAGTGAAGGTTTGCTGCTTCCCCAAACTAAAGCCCTGATATAACACTGAGGTGCGTGCTAAGCTAAAAGACAAAGCTACTGCTCACAGGGCTATGGCTGAGGACACGAATGCGTAGAAGAAGTCCCGCTACGACCTCTGCAGAGCTATCGAACAAGCAAAAGGGTAAGATCTGAACAAGGTGGAATCCTATTATACCGGTTACAGTACATTTTGGACTACAAAGGAAGCCCTAGCCGTGATCTGCCTAACGATGTCTCTCTACCAGACAATCTCAATGCCTTTTATATATGCCTCGACAAAAACAACACAGAGCCCAGCATGAGGGCCCCCGTTGAGCCAGAGGACTGGGTGAACTCTTTCTGAGGCTGACATGAGTAAGGTTTTTAAGTGGGTCAAAACTCGTAAGGCCGCAGGGCCAGACGGTATTCCAGGGTGTGTCCTCGGGGCACGTGCAGAAAAGCTGGCAGGTGTCTTCAGACATTTTCAACCTCTCCTTGTCCCAGTCTGTAATCCCCACGTTTCAAGCTGACTACCATCATTCCTGTTCATCAAAACTCTAAGGCATCCTGCCACATTAACTACCGTCCTGTAGCACTCACATCATGCTAACATGACCCCTGTGACCCTGGAGCCAGGCACACATGAACTCCATCATCCCAGATAGCCTGGACCCACTTCAATTTGCACACCACCCCAACAGATCCATAGATGACGCAATATCAATTGCACGCCACACTGCCCTTTCCCACCTGGACAAAAGGAACACCTATGTGAGAATGCTGTTCATTGACTATAGCTCAGCGTTCAACACCATAGTGCCCACAAATTTGGTCACCAAGCTCGGGACCCTGGGATGGAACACCTTCCTCTGTAACTGGATCCTGGTCTTCCTGATGGTCGACCCCAGGTGGTAAGAGTAGGCAACAACACCTCCGTCACGCTGACCCTACAACAACGGGGCCCCCACGGGTGTGTGGTTAGCCTCCTCTACTCCCAGTTCACCCACGACTGCGGCCACGCACGACTTCAACTCCATCAAGTTTGCTGATGACACGTGGTGATAGGCCTGATCACAAATGATGATGATAAGACGGGAGGAGGTCAGAGACCTCGCAGTGTGGTGCCAGGACAACAACCTCTCCCTCAACGTCAGCAAGACCAACAAGCTGATTTTGGACTACAGGAAACAGGGGAGGGTGCACACCATCATCCACATCGACGGGGCCGCAGTGCAGGGTCAAGAGCTTCAAGTTCCTCTGTGTCCACATCACTGAGGACTTAACATGGGCCTCTCACACCAGCACAATTGTGAAGAAGGCACGGCAGTGCCTCTTATCCCTCAGGAGGCTGAAACGATTTGGCATGGCCCCTCAGATCCGTAGGAACTTTTACAGCTGCACCATCAAGAGCATTCTGACTGGTTGTATCACCGTCTGGTATGGCAACTGCACCGCCCTCGACCTGAAAGCCCTACATAGGGAGATGAGGACGTCCCAACGCATCACTGGGGGTGAGCTCCCAGCCATTCAGGACGTACATTCCAGGGTGTGTCTGAGAACTGTTCTCCATACTCCCGTCCGGCAGGTGGTACAGTTGCATCAAGGCTCAGACCAACAGAATCCTAAACCATGGGTTCTCAAAGATTTTGGGGCCGGGTACCCCGTTTGTGATAGCAAATTCATCAGGGACCTCCTCATAATCAGAACACAACTTGAGTTAAATAAAAATAGCATTTATGGAGTTTTACCATGACTTTGTGTCCATGGCCGGACTAGCCAAATCTTGGGCCGTGGGAAGGAACATTTTAAGGACTCGCCACTTGGCATTGGAGAGAAAACATTTCAGTTTTCAAGCAAATGTCCTGCAATTCTACACATTTTGTCATGGAGTAGAGAAATGTTTTGTTGTGACTATAAAGCTAATATCCTGCAATTCAACCAATTTTGCAATGCGGCAGAGAGAACCGTGCCATTTTAAAGCTTAAAGTAACTGTCCAGTATTTCAAGATTTTTATATAATATTATCTATAATTAATAATTACAATATGAGTGAGATAATTACAATTTTTGGAAGGAAAACTATGTTAAAAAGCAGCTTTTCTATGTTGGAATAGTGTGGGCATACCCTAGGGGAGAACGACTGCCCCCTCTCATTGAAGCCACGGAAATTCAAGGCCGACCGCAGTATTGCAGGCATTGTTTGCAGAAAACAGGATCCCTCATTATAGTGAATTTAACTTTTTGTAAATAAAATAAAATATTGAAGACGATGGTACAAATAATAGCTTCTAATACACCAGATGTATGTCCTTGAACCCATTATTTTAAAATTGCATTTTTATTTTCTCCAATTTAAACTTTGTCCACAAATATGAGTATAGGATGAGTCAACAATATTATTTGAGTGAGTGAGTGAGTGAGTGAGTGAGTGAGTGAGTGAGTGAGTGAGTGAGTGAGTGAGTGAGTGAGTGCATCCATTTATCCTTCATCCTTCTACTGATCACTATTACACCTGTTTACATGACACTTGCACACTCACATTAACATACACACGCACACACCCACCACTTATGCTGCTGCCGTACTGCTTACTGTTATTATTATTTATCCTGCTACCATTCCTAATCCGTGACTAGATATACATATCTACCTCAAATACTCCAGTATCCCTGCACATTCTACATGTACCCTGTATATGGCTCCCTGTCTTATTTATTGTGTATTCTTGTGTATTCTTCTTGTGTATTCTTATGTATTTTTTTTGTATTTTGTTATTAGTTATATGAATACTGCACTGTTGGGTAGGGCTTGCAAGTTAAGCATTGTACTGATGTAAAACAATGCCGCTGCCTCTCTCTGGCGCTGCTGTTTGCTGCTCTTGGTCTTGGAGCGCCCCTCGGTGGACACTAAGAGAAACTACCTTCCAACTCTGCACACACTGATGCAGTAATATACTATACGCATGTTGCAGAGGCTGTCCCGTACACATGTTTATCATTGAAGCACTGATGCTTTCATTGTAGTTCTGTCTGATTTGTTATATGGTAAATTGTAGTGATTTAGAGATCGGAACAAACACACCACAATATATTTTAGAGGAATTTCTTTGTGTGGTTTGTTATTTTAATTGGCTCACCCCTTCTTTATATCTCTCCTCAGAGTCCCTGAGCCTCAGAAGCCCCGGGAGGTGTCCGATGATGACATAGTGCGCTCTAACCACTATAACCCAGATGAAGACGAGGAGTACTATAGGAAACAGCTGTCCTACTTTGACCGGCGAAGCTTAGACGCAGGCAAGGCCCCTCCTCAGACAACACCTGTCATCGCAACCAAACCTGCTGCTCTACCACAAGCACATCCCGGATACAACTACCCCAGGTAACTCACTCCCACGTGTCACTCTCTCTGGGATATGTGGTAGGAAATCATGTCACTGTGGTGGGAGACGGTGTATGTGAGTAGAGCGGAGCGTTTTGATTGGAGCGTGGGCCTTCTCACCCGCTCCAGTAGCGCTCACTTCACGAGCTCAGGGCCCAGCATGCATTTTTTGTCTACTTGTCCACTGCTGTAGCCCCTTGCTTTAGCTACTGTCATATAATATGCTAAATATTTTCATAAAGCATGATGGTGTACTTACTAAGTGGACATGCTAACAGAGAGGAACGAGGTGGGTAGCTAGCTTAGTGTGTCACTGTAGCAAAGTATTTATAAACTAAAAATCAGATATCTTAAAAGTTTCATACATTTTCGATTCTATTATCTATACAATGGGCCATCATTAATTTTTGCCCAATAGGCCTGGCATATTACCTCTTCCAAGGAGCTTTCTGTTTTGATAGGGTTATTTTACCTACAATCCTTTAGGCTTACCTACAGAAAAAAGAAAACGATGCATCCTTGCCCAGAGTGTTTAGGGGGATGTTTAGCATCACCAGTGGCTCTGCAAGCTCTGAGACGGTCCTCTCCACTACTGGTCTGCTCTCCAGACACCATCACATGAGCCTGAAGCCACAGACTCTGGCCAAACTCATGTTTCTAAAAAATGTATTCAAAGGCACTGTAGATGGAGATTAATAAGGCATTTTTTATTTTACATTTTAACCTTTATTTAACTAGACAAGTCAGTTAAGAACAAATTCTTATTTACAATGACAGCCTACTGGGGAACAGTGGGTTAACTGCCTTCTTCAGGGGCAGAATGACAGATTTTTACCTTGTCAGCTTGGGGATTCGATCTTGCAACCTTTCGGTTACTAGTCCAACGCTCTAACCATTAGGCTACCTATGCAATAGACTAGAAACATGATTTTAGTAAAGGCTGATTTGTAATTCATATATACAGAAAAAAACGGTACACTACACTTCCTATTCATATCTAACTCCCTTCATCTGTATTAATCTGAGGAGGTTCTCCCAGCCATGTGAAAGATTGAAAACAAGGCAGCAAGGTTTTTGTCACCAGAGCGGTTTAGAGCATATTACTATTTGCCTGTGAATAACCAGACCTTCATACAAACTTGCTATGCTGAATTCTTGACGCACAATCGAAGGTGCTGCCGTATCCTGCCAGCACGCCCACAAGGGAGCCACTCAGGTGGAGAATGACGCGAGCAAGGAGATGGGAGTAACACTCCAGGCTATTTGCTCTGAGCCCGGCATAATAATGTAATGAAACAAGCAGGGAGCAGGTTTCGAACTCTCAACATTCTATCCCAAAGTCCAGCACGCTATCGACTGTGCCCGAATGTATAACTTGGGGTTGGGGCCGATTGTGGCTAAAAACACTTCATCAATTGGAATCTTTAACATGTGGAAAAAGTAATTATTGTTAGTTTTTCACAAGCGTAGCAGGATGGGCTATTAGCTGAACAATAGACTATTAAACCTTAACTAAAGAATTGTCTAATAGCCGAGCAAGATGTGAACCCACCCCTCACAACTTGCAACAAATCATTTCGATCTACCTAGCCAAATCTACCTACACACGGTTAATGTTATGAAAAAAGATATATATAATATATTGGTCATGACTCCCGAGTAGCGCAGCGGTCTAAGGCACTGCATCTCCGTGCAAGAGGCATTACTACAGTCCCTGGTTCAAAATACAGGCTGTATCACATCCGACCGTGATTGGGAGTGCCATAGGGCGGCGCACAATTGGCCCAGTGTCATCCGAGTTTGGCTGGGGTAGGCCGGGATTGTAAATAAGAATTTGTTCTTACCTGACTTGTCTAGTTAAATTTACAAAACAACTGGCGGCAACCGCAGCGCAATCAATAGGAGGTGAACAGTGGCTGGTGCTGAAAATATAGCTTACTTGTTAGGCAAGTGTTGCACACCAACAGATGGAGAAAACCTACACCAGTCGAGCAATTCATTTAAAACATTATCTTAATTTTAATTTCACTTTACAAACAACAAGAGGGCTTAATTGGAGTCTTTCTTCATAGCCTAGACCTATATAAAATAACATAACTGGCTATGAGGCTTAATTAAATAAAGAGAAAAAAATACATTAAAATGCGGATGTTTATTTAAACTACATTTTAGTCACACTTCCACCCAGCTCCGCGACCACAGGTAAAACCTTGCTGAGATGATCAATGTATTTGTTGCATTGTTGTATCGTCAATTTCTCTAGCCAAAACATCTTGATGGCCTTGACCAGTTCATCTTTGCTTGGCAGAGTTACAGATTAATGTTTTCAGTTGATGCCAAACAAGTTCGATCAAGTTTAAATCAGGAGACCTACCTACATGTAGAGATGAAAAAAATATTTTGAGATATACTGTAGGCCTACCGTAGGTGTTGTAGGTTTGATTTTACTTTTAATTTACTACATAAAAGTCTACTTACTCTGCTGGCGTCTTGACCCAGTTTATGCCCTCATTTGCAATGCAAACCCGGGCACTTTCCCATGTTTACTACAGTATGTACTATAGGCTATGTTTACTTGTCAGACTGCACAGTAGCCTAATAAACAAATGCAGGTGGCTTATATCTTCTAAATGCTTTATTATCCAAATGTAAAAGAAAATACTGTACATTAGTGTATTTCTTCATCAGCATCTTTATGCTTTCGTTAATAAAATGATGATAAAAATACTCTTTCAAAATGCTGATATTTATTTAGTTATGGATCCATAACGAATTACTATGGGAATACATATCACTGAATTACAGAAATATTGGAACAAAGTTGTCTAATGAAGGTAAACAAATTGTTGCTTACTGGCAAATACTCTTTCAAACACACTGTCACGTTGTACAGCGCCATTATGGCTATTAGCAGGGCAATATTTTGGCCTTTATAGATATTATTTTGGCCTTTATTCAGATTACCATCGCTCAGTGTCATTTAAAAAAAACTAAATCATCTCCAAAATATCGTTATATATATATATATATATATATATATATATATATGTATATATATATAGCCTTCCCGCTGTGGACGTCTATTTCAGCACCGTTTCGCGCTGCTCGGCGACAAGCATGGAGAAACGAAAATGTTCAATTATATTCCATGATATTCTTAAGATATATATGTTGACTGAATATAAGCAAGTGATGTCTGCTAAATAATCAAGTTAGGTTTCTCCAGAAATAAATCATTCTAAATATCAAACTGGCTTTATTTACAAATTAGTGAGAATGTCTCACCCCATGTTCAAGAAATGCCTTTTTCTTGCACACTCTAGGTTAAACGAAAACAAAATCTCCAAAATATTGTTATTTTTTTAATTATTTATTAATTAATTTAGAATTATATAAAAGTCCCTTAGGATCTGTGAGAAAATCTGAGAATATCTCACGGAAAATGCCCCTTAGATATTAATTTAGAATCCAATAAATGTAATTATTGGCGGGAGAGTCACCTTATATTTTTCGATATACTGTAGGCCTACCATAGGCAAAATGAGTCTCACTAGTGTTGAGTAATGTGCTGTTAAAAGTGGTGTAGGTCTCATTTATTTTAAGAGCATAATGAAGTTACAAGCAATAGGATTTGAGCAAAAGCCTACAACTTTTTTAGCACCGTTTCATGCCGCTCTCAAACAAGGATGGGGACTGGTCTTGATAAATCAATTAGATTTTTATTTTCACTTAATCTCCATTTGGGTATTGGCTAGACTAGAATTAGAAAATTAGGGTGCAGAAATGTTATGCTCTTAGTGTAAGCTTTATTTAACTAGGCAAGTCAGTTAAGAACAAATTCTTATTTACAAGGATAGCCTACTCCTTCACCTCCGTTGGGGAATTGAACCCCGGTCTCCCGCGTGCCCTGCCCGCACGACACAGGGATTCTTTAGATAAATAGCCCATTATTGTACTGCCGACCGTCACGTTGTACAGCACCATATTTTCAGTTTCATCCTAACGGAAACCCAGTGTTTTTCTTGGAATAGAAACACCATAATATTCATCAAATTAATTAAGCAAGTACAAGTCAAAAGTTTGGACACACCAACTCATTCCAGGATCTTTCTTTATTTTTACTGTTTTCTACATTGTAGAATAATTGTGACGACATCACAACTATGAAATAACACATATGGAATCAGTTAAGAACAAATTCTTATTTACAAGGACAGCCTACTTCCTCCCCATTGGGGAATTAAACCCCGGTCTCCCACGTACCCGCTTTCTCTAGTACAGACTTGGCATGCTCTCCCTTATGCAAGGAATTAGGCACTTTCCCATGTTTACTACAGTATGTATTGTAGGCTATGTTTACTTGTCAGACTGCACAGTAGCCTGACAAGTAAACAAATGCAGGTGGCTTATATCTTCAAAATGCTTTATTATCCAAATGTAGAAGCATATACTGTACCGTACTGTGTTTCTTCATCAGCATCTTTATGCTTTCATTAATAAAATTACGATAAAAATACTCTTTCAAAATGCAGATGTTGATTTAGTTATGGATCCATAATGAATTACTATGTGAATAAATATCACTGATTTACAGAAATATTGGAACAAAGTTGTCTAATGAAGGCAAACAATTTAGAATCCTCCAATCCTGTAGCCTACTCCCGGCCGTCACGTTGTACAGCGCCATATTTTCCATTCCATCCTAACGGAAACCCTGGGAGTTTCATTTTTCTCGGAATAGAAACACCATAATATTAATCAGATTAATTAAGCCAAATTTCTTAAAATCAATCCCATATGCTATGTTATTACAAAAAAGTTTTAAATTCTCTGGTAATGCCAATTTGGAAGACTATCAAATGCTTCTCAAAGATGCCCTCTGGTGGTCAAACTAGCACTAACTTGCATTAACAGAAAAAATGTATGACAATTAAATAACGTGCCACAGAATGCTGCAGCAGCCTGCAAGGTGTACTGCAGTATAACCAACTTTTAAAGGAGGAACCACTGTGGCTACATACACACACTACTCCTGGGGTCTAAAGCTAGACTAGAGAATATCTCTCAGCAACACACACTACCGCCACCGGAACTTTTGTTTCACCCTGCCATGGAAATGGTCCTCTTATAGTTGAAAAGAACAGAGTTGGTGGTTGGCCCATGCTGACAAATGAAAAACAAATTTTTGAAGGCAAGCTGTGTTTTGTTATCCTCCTGGGCGACAGTAGAAGGGTTACTTTGATGTACCACACTGTGTGCATTCTCCGCCTCAGTCACAGACCATGCCAAAGATATAAGATTAAGTGGGAAGGGAAAAATACTATCACAGTATTCTTTTATTCTGAATTTCTTTCAACTATCAACAATGGGTTTCATTGTTCTTACAATGTGTTTTACCACTGTAAAACTTCCCTCAAGAGACGTTCAGGCTACTTTGGATGTCAAAGCTGCAATGTATGCATCAGTATTTGCCCCATTTTGTAATTAGCTAATTAACAAAACCATTCACTTGTAACTGCTACAAAATGATCAATTGCACTGTAACATCTTATTGGCACTAGTAGTGGAAAGCATATTTTAAAGTGTGTTTTGGAGAAGCAATCTGTGTAAATGAATACAGTCAATTAACTAGATGGAGCCACTGTGTTTTATTAAAACTAACAAGACTCGCTGAACTGCAGTAATTTAACCTTCCTCTTGAGGATACATGGCATGTCACTGTTTAGGTCTAGATTTTTGAAGTAGTATGCGTGACAAACTGTGATGCATTATTTAAAATCAGTTATTCTAACCCTGGCCTGAATTCTTCTTTACCTTAAACCCATATGTTTGTGCCATCATTGTGACATTGGTTGAATGTGCTCTTGTGTTTTTTTACAGGGCAGAGTCAGTGGAGAAGGTCAGTCCTGTGGAGAGGAGATATGAACCTGTTCCCCAGGTTACCCCTGCTGCCCCACCTGCCATACTGCCCAAACCCACCTCACCTGAGGGTAAGCACTATTGTATAGGACACACACTAGTCTAGTTCTAGATGCAGTATTTTTTATCTAGAAATATAATACTCACACACACTCATAGTGACTCACTTACCAGATCCCCATGATTCTCCCAAAGCAGACACAGTCACGACCAACTACCTGCCCCAGAAGAGTTACCCTGAGAAGTCTCCAGTGAACGGTACGGCAATGAAGGACCAGCCCAAGGCCCCGGCCAATACCAGCTACAACCGCTACGTCCCCAAGCCCTACACCAACTCCGCCAAGCCCTTTGAGAGGAAGTTTGACAGCCCCAAGTTCAACCACAACCTGCTGCCCAACAACAAAACAGACCTGGCCCCAGCCATCAAGGCCCCAGCCAACAGCACAGCCCCAGTCAAGCCCCAGATCTCCCCCCAGCCTACAGACCTGGACTCTGGCATGGACACCTTCACACGCACCATGGACAACAGGTCCAAGTACCAGCACAACAACATCAACGCTGTGCCCAAGGCCATCCCTGTCAGGTGAGAAGATTCAACATCACCCCTAGAGGGGTAACCTACCCACTGGCTGAACGATACTGGGTTCAGTTATAATATATTGATTATAGTGTTATCGCCTCGCTTCATGTATTATGGAAGAAACACACCAGGAGTGAGGAGTGTTTCTGTGCATGGCTAGAGAAAAGAAAGCATGCAAAGTCACATGGTCATGTTTCTTACAGTTCTATAGTTGACACATTGAATGATACCAATGCCTTTGCCTGTCCAGAATGTGTCACAAATGTTTGAGGCGGGCTCTAACTGGCTCTATGTTCTGGTATCTGACTGTGACAACTCTCTCCCCCTGTAGCCCCAGTGCTCTGGAGGATGATGATGAGGATGAAGGTCACACGGTGGTGGCCACGGCCCGGGGGGTCTTCAACTGTAATGGAGGGGTGCTGAGCTCCATCGAGACGGGTGTCAGCATCATCATCCCACAGGGGGCCATTCCCGAGGGCGTAGAACAGGAGATCTACTTCAAAGTCTGCCGGGACAACAGCATCCTGCCCCCCCTGGACAAGGAGAAAGGTCAGACATGGGTTCATGGTACACGGGAGTTAGAAGATTTCACATGGGGTCATTCGCCAAGCTTTATTCTAGTCTTAAGATATTCTATTCCTCAGTTTTAAGTGTTTTTAGTTACCTTAATTGCTGGCTTTACAGTGGATATTATAAGTATTGGATTCTTGGATTTTTGTTCACATTTTGTTGCGTTACAAGGTGGGATTGAAATAGATTTCATAGATTTTTTTTTTGTCATTGATCTACACAAAATACTCCATAATGTCAAAGTGAAAAGAAAATTCTACAAGTTTTTACAAATGAATAAAAATTTATTAACACAAATATAGTCATTGCATAAGTATTCATCCCCTTTGTTATAGCAAGCCTAAATTAGTTCAGGAGTAAAATACTGCTTAACAAATCACATAATAACTTGCATGGACTCACTCTGTGTGAAAATAATAGGTGCTGACATTATTTTTTTAATGACTACCATTTCCTCTTTCCCCCATACATACAACATCTGTAAGGTCCCTTAGTAAAGTATTGAATTCCAATCACAGAGTCAACTACAAAGACCAGGGAGCTTTTCGAAAGCCTCATGGAGAAGGGCAGTGATTGGTAGATGGGTAACAATAACAAATCAGACATTGAATATCTCTTTAAGCATGGTCAAGCTAATAATTATGCTTTGGATGATGTATTAAACCACCTAGACACATCAAAGATGCAAGCTGTGTTTAGAATACTCATACTAACTGTACTATTGTGACGTAAATTGAGTATGTAGTATGCTTATTGGTCATAGTATGGATATAGTTAGTATGCCAAAAGTTCCCGGATGTTGTACAAAATGCGAAGTATACAAGCAGTGGACACTTTACATGCATTTAGAGCACATAATGCAATTCTTCAGAAAATGGGCGTGGCTTCACAACGTTTCCAGATTTGAAGAAAATGGCTGAAAATATGCAGCCGTAGTCTGACGAGAGCGGATACAAATTCATTGCTTTAACTAATTATGACAAATGTTAGGAACATGTTGAGCAATGTAATAAAGTAATGACTTTTCAAGTAAGTTACGTTACACATTATGTTTGCTGACAATTTGTTAGCTTCGCTAACCTTACGAACCGCATAGCATATCATTACAGCAGTATGTACCGGTATATTAGCTAGCTACTAGTTGGCTACTAATACATTGTCAAACTTGGCAGTATAACTAACTATATGCTATCTAACTAACTAACCAACGTTTATTGACTTGATTATTCACGTCATGCTTACCTAAGTGGTATAGTCATTGTGCATTCTCAATGGACATTAATTCTGGTTATCTACTCCGATTTCAGAGCACTCTCGTCTGAGTGTGCTAGAGCGCAGAATAAAGGATGAATTTACAAATGCTCAACACCCGTTGAATATGACCGGTTGCAGAAAATATTGGCAAAAAAGCGGAAATAAATTGTTGCCAGCAGCACAGTTAAAGTCACCAATGCTATGGATAACATTTAAAACAGCCTAATCAGCTCTGCTAGGGAGAGTAAAATGTTCAGAGTGAGGTGTTCTCTCATTTGTGTCTGAAAGTATCTAGCTAGTTAGCTTGGGTGCTTGTCTGCCGTTTGTGAGGTCAGAACTCTCTGATCAACCCTACTCCTCGGCCAGAGTGTTCAGTGTGCGAAAGACAATCTGACAAAACTCTGAATTTACGAACGCCCAGAGCGCACTCTGGCACTCCAGATTGAATTTACAAACACACCCGAAATTGTAAGATGTCTAGCTAGTCATTTGTTATGCTAACAAGCTAGCAAGAGGTTGCAAATCAAATCAAATTTTATTGGTCACATACACGTGTTTAGCAGATGTTGTTGCGGGTGAATCGAAATGCTTGTGTTTCTAGCTCCAACAGTGCAGTAATAGCTAACAAATAATATCTAACAATTTCACAACAATACACACAAATCTAAGTAAAGGAATGGAATTAAGAATATATAAATATTTTGATGAACAATGTCAGAGCGACATAGACTAAGATACAGTAGAATAGAATACAGTATATACGTACGAGATGTGTAATGCAAAATATGTAAACATTATTAAAGTGACTAGTGTTCCATTATTAAACTGGCCGGTGATTTCAAGTCTATGTAAATAGGGCAGCAGCCTCTAATGTGCTAGTGATGGCTATTTAACAGTCTGATGGCCTTGAGATAGAAGCTGTTTTTCAGTCTCTCTGTCCCAGCTTTAATGCACCTGTACTGACCTCATCTTCTGAATGATAGCGGGGTGAACAGGCAGTGGCTCAGGTGGTTGTTGTCCTTGATTATCTTGTTGGCCTTCCTGTGACATCAGGTGCTGTAGGTGTCCTGGAGGGCAGGTAGTTTGCCCCCGGTTATGCGTTGGGCAGACCGCACCACCCTCTGGAGGACCCTGTGGTTGCGAGCGGTGCAGTTGCCATACCAGGCGGTGATACAGCCCGACAGGATGCTCTCAATTGTGCATAGCAACAGCATCAACTTCCGGTCGACAGGCGAAGTGCTAGTATGCTCAACTGAAAGGATACCGTTGGTTTACACTATACTAAAATGAACTAATAGTATATAGTATGTTGTATATGCTTATTAAGTATATAGTATACAGTATGGGTATTCGAACACAGCTGCAGTCTTCCTTCTGAACTGAGCTGCAGGACAGGGAGGAAACTGCTCATGGATGTCACAATGAGGCCATTGGTAATTTTAAAACGGCTACAGAGTTCAATGGCTGTAATGGGAGAACTGAGGCTGGATCAACAAGATTGTAGTGACTCCACAATAATGACCTAAATGACAGAGTGAAAAGAAACAATACAAATATACAGAATAAAAATATTCTAAAACATGCTTCCTGTATGCAACAAGGCACTAAAAGAATACTGTAAAAAACATGGCAAAGGAGCAACAAGGCACTAAAAGAATACTGTAAAAAAACATGGCAAAGGAGCAACAAGGCACTAAAAGAATACTGTAAAAAAACATGGCAAAGGAATACACTTTTTGGCCAAAATGCAAAGCCTTATGTTTGAGGCAAACCCAACACATCGCAGAGTAAATGCTTCCTTATTTTTAAGCATTGTTGCATCAGGGTATGGCTATACTTGACATCTGCAAAGACTGGAGAGTTTTTCAGGATAAAATTAAGGGATATCGTTAAGCACAGGCAAAACCCTAGAGGTCAACCTGCTTCAGTCTGCTTTAAACCAGACACTGGGAGAATAATTCACCTTTCAGCAGGACAATAACCTACAACACAAGGCCAAATCAACACTGGAGTTGCTTACTAAGAAGACAGTGAATGTTCCTGAGTGGCCAAGTTACAGTTTTGACTTAAATCTGCTTGAAAGTCTATGACAAGACTTGATCTGTCTAGCCATGATCTCCAACACCTTGACAAAGCTTGAGACTTTTGAAAATAATTATGGGCAAATATTGCGCAATCCAAGTGTGCAAAGCTCTTAGATACATTCTCAAGAAGACTCACAACTGTAATCGATGCCAAAGGTATTTCTAACAATTATTGACTCAGGGGTGAATACTTACCTAATCAAGCTATATTAGTGTTTTATTTTTCATGAATCAAAAAAATATATATTTTTACACACTTTGACATCAGTGTTTTTTGTAGATCATTGACAAATAAAAATGACAAATCAATTTTAATCCCCCTTTGTAACACAATAAAATGTGAAGAAATCCAAGGGGGGTGAATACTTATGATAGGCACTGTATCAGTCCATGGTGGGGTTATTTTACTCTCCAAATGTGTTCATGAGATAATTGTTGTTTTCACAGATCATTTATCATCTCTCTCTTCTCTCTTGTCTTCTCTCTTTGAGTTTTTCTAGGATATGTATATTTTCCTTCAATCTTTTAACGGTTTTCATTGTCTTAAATGTTCACCGTGCCTGTGTCAACCCATTAAGTAGCCCAACAGCTTTAGTGATCTTAGGAACACTGTGTGCATATGTATTAGCCTCTAACCCTGTGGTGTATATCTGTTTCCAGGAGAGACCCTGCTCAGCCCGCTGGTGATGTGTGGCCCTCACGGCCTCAAGTTCCTGAAGCCTGTGGAGCTGCGTTTACCTCACTGTGCGTCTATGACCCCAGATGGTTGGTCTTTTGCTCTAAAATCCTCCGACTCCTCGTCGGGTACGCTGTCCTCTCTCTGTCCTTTTGGGGTCGGGGCTTTGGGTTGGCTTTGTGACAAACTGATGGTTGTGGGTCACTTTATGATTTTTATGGTTTCAATTATTTTGGTATTTCGGTTTGTTCACTCACTCATTCATCCACTGATCTTTATTTATTTGATGTGTTCTTCAGATCAAAGTTCTTCTTGTCATTGCTTTTTCATGCTGAAACATATTTATTTCTGTTCTTTCCTCCACTTTGTGTTTGTCATCTGTTTGACATGGATATAGTTCCATTGGACATGCATCCAGCCGATCAGTTTTATGTTCATACGATTAGTTAAATTCTTTGTAGTGAATCATTCCACATTATTTTCCTACAAGTGATTTTTTTTCTCTCACATAGCCACCCAAACGTCTATCCTGAAACGCAGCAGTCAGTGGACCTCTTAAATTTGGAGGAGGACCCTCTCAGAGACAGACGCATGGCTCCCTCAGTACTTACAGATATTCTGTTGTGTATGTGAGAACAGCCTGTGGGTTGGATCTGAGATCTGTCTGTCTGACAGCATCAGAACAGAACTGAGACAGCTCTCTGCTCTCCCTCCGCTCCTCTCTAAATGTCTAAATGGTATACTTGGCACCGCCGTGGATTAGCTACTATTTACTCTCAGCTAGAATTGGACATGAAGGGCTAAATTAGCCTACTGCTGCATCGTTGGCTTGTTCGTTTGTTGTCCTGCTTCGTTGTAGATGGATTACAGGGCTGTGCTCTAATCCTCTTATTGTACAACAAGGCCCTTCTTTAGCTTCATTATAGCTCGACTTGTGTCTTGCTCCTCACTGAGTCTGACTCCTTTCTAGTTGGGTGCTGAGCTGCCCATGCCCAATGGGAGTTTCCAGTAAGGAAGCAGCATAGTGTGTGACTTAATGGTCTTGGTTTGGAATGGTTCTGAAAGAAGTCTGCTCACAGACAGGAGAGATTCAATCCAAACCACACATGATCAGTTTACTTCTGACAAAACATTACCTTAATGTACTGATGTCATTATGAGTTTCACAGTGACCATTCCTCCTCCTGCTGCACTGGCTAATTGTGAACCTCTAACAAATCATCTGAGTCATTGACAAATGATTTGAGAAAAATCTGTTAAACACCTCTTGGTCCTCATATGGATCCTATCTGATAGGACCTGTCATTGCTAAAATCCTTTTGACATTTAGGAGTAATTACACTATAATGATTATGATGCATTATCCCCACTTGTGATTTCCTATCAGAACAACAAAGCATGCTAAAAGCCTGCAATTTTTATGCACTTTGATCTGAAGATCTCATAAAACTCACTTTTCTCACATGGCCCTGAGGGAATAAATGCAATTATCTGAAATAACAGTGCTTTAAAATCCAACTGCATTGTGGTTTGGAAGAATTGGTGCAGTTTAGTGTAACAATTTTCAGTCTAAAGCTGTTTTTTTTCAAACAATTATTTTAATTGGTTCTTCTGTGGAGGCAATACTCTTGGCTCAGGCCTGGGCTGGAACCCACCCATTAATTTCAAATTACAGTCGCTTCCAGTACATACTCTATCCTTTAGAGCTATAATTTGAAATGAAGAGTGGTTTTAGCAATGTAATGTGAAGTTTACTTCTGTCAAGCTACATCCTGGGGTGTGTACCACAAACCGAATGTATATATGACTTTAATGGAACACAGGGTGTTTTATTTTAGTGTTTGGAGCTTGCTGGTTGTTAGTTTAGCATGAAGTGCATTATGTATTATGAACCTTATACCCTTTCTCCACCTGTTATCATTACCATGTTCCTTCTCTCTCTCCCCCTCAGGTGATCCCAAGAGTTGGCAGAATCAGTCTCTCCCTGGAGACCCCAACTACCTGGTGGGAGCCAACTGTGTGTCTGTGCTCATCGACCATTTCTGAAGAGTGCAACAGCTGGCCTGTTACTGAATGTGAAACCATGAGAAAAGGAGTGATAATAAACACACACACACACACACACACACCATTTCTCCATGGGTGGACCATACACAATGAAGTATTTACACCCAGTGCTCCAGCGTTGTTTACTGTGCCCATGGAAGATGGAAGGAGACGGAAGTTGCCCCTGCGTGCTGTCCTTTAACTCTTTCCGAGGTCTTGAAGAAAATACAAAACACACAAAACGATTTAACCAGTGATGGAATGCATGCCCTGTGCCACTGAGTAACTCATCACATTATACGCCAAGTTTTAACTTTAATTGTTACATAACAGGAAAGATGGTTTGTGAGGTTTTTACTATTGAAGTAGATGGACATACATGTAGGTGTATTTATACTATATATGCATACAGTATATATAGTATATAGTATAAATATCATTTTAAATTCAATTCTAGAAAACGGAATTCAAGAATCAGACTTCAACCTTTTTGTCACATTTTGAGTTGGCTAACTTTACAAAGCCGGTCATGTTTTTTCCACATTGACGGACTTGTGAAGATTTTGGAATTCGGTGCCAGGGAGATGGGCAGTAAAGTGATGAAGATGTAAATGTATGGCTTTGTGGTAATGATTATGGTGATAGTGAAGTTGGCAAGCATCTGCAGAAGAGAAAATGAAGCTGAAGGTGGAATACTTTGAGGTGGATTTAAAGCCCAGCTCATGCCTCTAACATGCTCATCCTGTGACTAGAATGGCTCTTCCTTCCTTTCCTTTTTTCTTTCTTTCTGTAAACTGACCTTGGATTCACTTTGTATTGAGTACCAGAATTCTACTCCTGCTGTATCAAGATCTATGCATGTGCTATGACTCAGGTCCAGAAGCCTGCTCAGTTCTCCCTCACAATGTTAAAACCCTCTTACATTAACAAGCAGTGATGCCTTATCTGCATATTATTCACTTTTTCAGTAAAAACCTCTGGGTTCTTCTAATTTATGATGTTAAATTATGGAAAAATGAAGTTTTCTCTTGCCATTTTGTCAACCCACTGTATAAATGAACTTGGGTTTAGCGCACAAGAACAATTGAGGCTAATAAAGGTATGCTTTCTTTATCTGCTATACATATGACTTCAGAAGAAAAATAAAAAGATTACAAAAAAGACAAGTGGCTGTACATAAAGTTAGCATATGGCCTTGGTTCTTGGTTTGTAAATGAACTTTTGTATGTCTTTGTTATTTTGTATAAAACTTCGAGAAATCTCGTTAAAAAAATACATGAAATGACCATGGTTTACTTTGTATTCTGGTTATACCCTTGAGCCTTGGAACTTGTAACTATTAGCAGTAATAAAATCCACATTTTCTACCAATATATTCACACTACATATAAATAATAATAATTGTCACACAAGTCTTTTTATGGTTATTTACAAAAGAGTGAAGTGCTTGGGTTAAACAACTTTGCAGACCTGTTCTTTAAAAGGGTGTACTCTGAAAGTGTCCCCCTCATTTATTTGTGATACTGGATGCTGTATTATTTTGTGCCCTGAAATGTATTTTTGTACTAATAGACCATATATTACGGCACACCAGTACTATTTTCTTTATATATGATAAAACAGCTTCAATTGGATATTAGCTCTTCACGTGTGGCTGACTTTTTTTTCTCCTTTGTGACACAATTTTAAGTATACTACTGTATTAATGAATAAAATCATTTTTAAAGTAAAGTGTTTCTGGGGGTTTTGATCTGGCGAGATATTGTCATATTTTTATGAGACCGATATTCCATTCTAATAGTTTAAAGGATTCTTAGGTGAAATATGTAATCATGTTCGTTTTCTGCTTAGACTGGATTTCTATAGTTTGATCTTCATCTATTACAAAGCTGAGAGGGGGGAAGGTGGCTGCTGTAGAATTTCTATTATCTTTAGATACTGCGGCATGATTTAAGTGCAGTACCAGCTTGGCCAGTGCAGATGGTGCTCTAGAGCCCTGTGGCTGTGTCTCCGCAAGGTCAGCACCACGGCAGGCTGGTATTCAAAGATTAGGGACTGTGTGGCTTTACCCTCTTGTTTGCATTATGAATTACATTTGTACAAATGTGGAGAATATAAACCTGTTTTAAGGCAAATGCATGTTTTTACTCTCAATGTACTAAAAGTGCCTTGTACCTAATCTCAGTTGATGGTTCTCAACCTTTGTGAATCTAATAAAGTAGGCTTGTCTGTATGAATTATAGATGGATCATTCACATAATTGTTTTGACCCACCACCCAATGTTCTAAATGTATTCGGACAATCACAACAATGACAATAGATCGTTGTCATCCAGCTGATTTTTTGCTATTACAAACCAAAGCCAAGTAGTCATTCATCTGTTTCACATGCATATAGAATCAGCTGGGATTTGTATTTTGATGGAATGACATTCACTATTATTGTCTCTAAATTATCTTTAGGCCTATACCAAGGCCTATGTCCTAACATTTGGTTGGGTGCTATAATTTGAAGAAATTTATGAGAAATTGGTCATTTGAATTCAGATCACTCATAGATATCTCAAAGGATAAGTGCATGGCTTCACAAATGATAAGAGCATGGCCATCTTTTTAATGTTCATATAGTCTAATTATTTGTAGACGCAATCACATGAGGCTATTTTTTTGGATGCGAAGTGACCCCTCAATACTCCGCACCGTCGTAGTATTGATCGCCCTAAACACGCACTGTGACAGGTCCCCGTTACGCAGTATAGCGACCAAAGAACAGCGTGTAGCTAGCTGCATCTCCTCCTCCCGCCGCGGGTAGTTTGCTGTCGTCTGTGAAAACCCTGCGCCTGTGTGAAATAGCATACCCACGGCCACGCTCTCTCTGTGCATGTACCCTGATGCGCGTTTGACAGTGGAATACTAGCCTACATAAAAGGGTGACATTATTTCCGTTTCATTTCAGCTATACGTTTTTACTTGCCGATGTTCTTTAAAATGTATCCTGTTGCAATGAAAATAATGAAGCATAATGAATCCTCGTGGACTATGATTTGATGGACCACTTCTCAAGCTTTTCCTCGAAAACCCAGTTACCTTACCTAATAGCGCGTTATCCTGTGTTTTTGCGGAATCGATTTGGGTAGCAGCACAAGAAAGTCACTACGCATCTGATCCATCACACTGTTGTATCCTTCAGAATAACCGGCAATTACACATCTGCATCTTGGGATAATTAAGCAATTTAATGGAGACTCTTTCAAAGGAACCATTTAGTAGGACTGATGTAATATGCTTTTTGGACACCGTTGCTTATCAAGCTTAACGTTTGGACATAGGTTACTTGCTTTGCTGTTAGGTACCACTTTTGGATGCTGATGGAAATAGCTTAACTCTATTTTTTCAATAGTTGATACATCAACTCTGTTTTCTTCGTGACAATGCCAGTCCAAGCAATGCCCCGAGGTCGTTCGCTCAGCCCCGCGTCCCTGTCCCGTAGCCTCTCCAGACTCAGGGAGTTTCGGACTCGGACACGGATCATGCTTTCTCTCGGAGTTTCTCAGATGGTTTTGGGAAGTCTGATTTTGGCAGTCAGTTTTGCCGCTCTGGCCCTCACTACCTCACCAAGGGTCAGACATTCGTGTCCATTTTGGGCAGGTTTCTCTGTGAGTATTTCTTTAATAAGTATTAATATTCATCCAACATGTGGGTTTATGTGTGTGTTGTGGCTCACTATTTACTGTTGTTTATAATTTGCCTCATTTCGCGGGAAACAGATCTGGCACGTGCCCACACCTGGTAAGCATGTCCATTTGGCTCGACATGTGTTTTTTTGTAAATTATGCAGACGTTGAAAAATCAACATTAATGCCATTAATTATTTCGTTTCTTGACTGTCAACAACTGAACAGTGGTTTTAAACGCTCTCATGTTGCATTTTGTTGTGTAGGCTACAGTAGCCTATTGTTGCATAGGCCTACAGATGCCTATCGTTGTGAAATATCTACTCTCATTTAGGCAAGATGAATTAGTTGCATTCTTTGTGTAATCTTGTTGCAATTTGTTTGTAATAGTATTGCTCAAAATAAATAGTCAGGCACTGTGTGAAGGATTTCTCTCAGCAAGAACACTGAGTGCTATTTTGGCCCTCATCTTGTTTATGGATGGGAGTCTCACATACAGGCTACTGGCTTTGCAACCTGTACTCAGGGGAGACGTAACATAGTTAATATGATATGTTATGTTAGTATGCTATGTTATGTTTGGGATGGTATGTATTAATTTGCGGATGTCCATCATCCATTTCGTATGATATGTTACGCACATAGAATTAGGAATTAGAATACTAGAATGGACATGAACCTTATTATCGGATAAAGGTCAGCTATTTTGGTCAGGGAGCTGGTCATATATTTGTATATTTGTTATCTAGCTAGCCAGCTAGTTTTAGAGGAATTATACATTTTTTCAAATTAACTGCCAATATGCCAACATTCCATTCAAACAATGCAGTCAATCCACAGCCATACACTGGCTGAAATCAGTTGATGATAGAACTTAGACAAGTTGTAAATGCAACAAGTCTGATTGTATCATATAATAGCACTCACAGCTTTAAAATAAAACAGAAATTGAGACATTTAAGGTCTGTTAATATATATTTTAGAGGCTATTTATACTGAAAATTGGTATAAAACCCCTATAAACTGTATTTAGAATGATTGGACAATATTTTAGGTTGACAGTAATTCTATTACACAATTTCTGACACATCACATGCCTTACTTTTACTTTCCTGCATCAGTGAAATCAGGATTATGCCTCTGCTGCCAGTTATTCCAATTAGACTGGTTTGAATGTCTCCCTGACCAATAGGTCGTTATCAATAAAACGTCACAATAGCGTTCGATTTGGCTGCTGGGGGGCAAGGAGACCCCCAGTTCTGCTCAAACCATTAACTACGTGTCATTTATTACAACTTGTTGGTTTTAATATCATCACCTCTTGAAGAGCATAGTCAGAACTAGACATTTTTGATTATTCCATATTTAGTTATACATCAATCAGTAAACATCAAGTTGATCATGTATTTTCAGATATATGAGGGTAGCCATATCCATTTGGCATGTAGCTAGCTAGCTAAGCAAACAACATGGGCCATTTAGCTTGCTTCATCAGAGATTAGGCTTTTGGAAAGAGCTTGACATCGTCCTGGTATTGTTGTCAGTCGGACTACTGTCATCACCACTATAGATGGCAATCAAATCAAACAATATTTGGATATACAGCCATATAGGTTATCCCCTGAAAGTTAGCTTGTTAACTAGCCATGTTGATGTGATCTGTTATTAGCTAGCTAGCCAATTTGATATGGTCCATCAATCAATGTAGCCTATCATGTCTGTCAGCAGCAATCGTGATTAAACACTATTAAAAAACAATGTTGAAAATGGGATAATGTTAGCTAACTAGGTAGGTCTATGTTGGTTGGAGTAAAAAATATATTGAGGTCTACTTACCACTATGTTTAGCCAACTGTACAAAGTTTCTACTGGTAGCTTGCAAGGTAAACATTATCAGCTAACAGTAATGTTACGTCGGCAAATGCGCCCTTCTGCTGCTTGGCAGGCAGACCCCACAAAGGATGGGAAATGAACCTAAACCACTCATACTTGTCAGTTACAGTTCACTTTTATTTTATATCACTCAAATATCCAATTAATTGTGGCCAATATTGAGAGATATTGTGAGGCTACCCTCACGTATCTGAAATGACATGACCAATTGATGTTACTGATCATGAAAAGCATGCAGTTAGGCCTACTTGCTGTAGGTCTATAACTGTGATGATAGAGCTAAATGTGTGCAGATTTTTGTTTACTATGTTACATTTAGTCTATGAGACCAGCCTGGGCTCTGCTGAAGTCTGTAGGTTAGAGGGAGGTTCATAGCTTGCAGCTGGGCCATTAGTGATGAGGGCTGTTCTTGGCACAGGCACCGTCCCCATGTGGTGCTGGTCATATTTGTCTATTCCTACGAAGAGAGTCCCTGTGGAGAGAGTGGTCTTATCAATCTATTTCCCTGCCAATTTGTGTTTAAAGTAATTTCTCTCTCTTTCTCTCTCTCTCACACACACACACAAATGTAACTATACGGCTCAATGTTCAATGAGCAAGTAATTCACTTTCAAGCAGCTTCTCGCTTTCATTGTGTACTGTAAAAATTGTCTTAGTGGGACATTGTTTTCTGCGCCTGAAAATTTCATTGCAGTTTCTCTAAATATTTATGAAGGCACTCTTCCTTGATTTCCTGCCAGAGATCCAGCCAGTACATTAAGCTGGGAGGCAGTTCCATTAATTATAGAGGGATAACTGAGGCAGTGTACAGAGGGTGATAGGTGGTCTCTGGAACAGGGGATATGTGTGTGTGTGTGTGTGTGCTTGTTTGTGTGTTGTCGGAGATAAGCAACCTTGGGGTGAAAGTTCCTAGGTCGGGCTATGCTCCTGGAGATCAATTCCTGGGTTTCACTCACTCAACAGATATGTACACTACATGGCCAAAAGTATGTGGACTCACCTTAAAATTAGTGCATTCGACTATTTCAGCCACACCCGTTGCTAACAGGTGTATAAAATCGAGCACACAGCCATGCAATCTTCATAAACAAATATTGGCAGTAGAATGGCCCGTACTGAAGTGACTTTCAACGTGGCACCAGCATAGGATGCCACCTTTCCACCAAGTCAGTTCGTCAAATTTCTGCCCTGTTAGAGCTGCCCCGGTCAACTGTAAGTGCTGTTATTGT
Source organism: Salvelinus fontinalis (assembly GCF_029448725.1). Classification (NCBI taxonomy): domain Eukaryota; kingdom Metazoa; phylum Chordata; class Actinopteri; order Salmoniformes; family Salmonidae; genus Salvelinus; species Salvelinus fontinalis. The sequence continues at coordinate 16,733,204 of NC_074699.1, forward strand.
GAAGTGGAAACGTCTAGGAGCAACAACGGCTTAGCCGCAAAGTGGTAGGCGAGCTCACAGAACAGGACCACCAAGTGCTGAAGTACGTAAAAATCGTCAGTCCTCAAGTTGCAACACTCACTTCCGAGTTCCAAACTGTCAGCACAAGAACGGTTTGTCGGGACTTTTATGAAATGGGTTTCCATGGCCGAGCAGCCGCACACAAGCCTAAGATCACCATGCGTAATGCCAAGCGTCGACTGGAGTGGTGTAAAGCTCGCCGCCATTGGAAACATGTTCTCTGGAGTGATGAATCACGCTTCACCATCTGACAGTCCGACGGACAAATCTGGGTTTGGCGGATGCTAGGAGAACGATACCTGCCAAACTGTAAAGTTTGGTGGAGGAGGAATAATGGTCTATGGCTGTTTTTTATGGTTCGGGCTTGACCCCTGAGTTCCAGTGAAGTGAAATCTTAACGCAACAGATAAAATGACATTCTAGACGATTCTATGCTTCCAACTTTGTGGCAACATTTGCACAGAGCCATAAAAACAGCCACATCTGCACAGAGCCCTGACCTTAACCCCATCGAACATCTTTGTGATGAATTGGAAAACATTGTGTGCTTTTGGACCATGCAGACACCTCAGATTGGTCGTGTAGGCTATTTTCCGGATTCAGCCTGCTGGATTTAGGACCGCACGGATACCACAGAGTGTGCGGTCAGGCTGTGTGAAGGCAAAGCTTCTGAAAGGCTGGTGTATAGGACCAGCATGGGAGAAATTAACAGAGGCAGCTGCTGTCTGTGTTTCACCTTTTCTCCAAGTTGTAAAAGCAAGCAGAGCAGAAACTGGCTACTCTTTAGTTGACTGATCTAGCTGGCAAGGTAACTACTGTTGACAGAAAAAATAGCATATATTCCCAGTGCTGAGCTAGTAGTGTAACTGACATGTTACGTTAGCTAATGTTTCATCCCCTCTCGACTGAAGTGAATTAACTACTAGTAGCTAGCTAGTAGCTACCACAGCTAGTTATCTGTCAGGTAGCAGTATCTACCAGCTGTTGTGTATATGGAAATGTTTTGTAGACTTTATTTTGTCCCGTATCAACAGAAGTACATTTGATGATGTATCTTTGTACCATTAGCTAGAGCTTGTCAAATGTTGGCTAACATTAGCTAGCTAGCTCACTAGCTTTAGCTATTATTTTTGCATCAAGCACACATGACCTGAATCAAATGATGAAACCAGCGATTGAAGATCAATATTCTGCACAGTCAGTACACAACACTTTTCTCACCATCTTAGCGGGATCAGATGATGACAGGTGTTTCTGCAGGGTCAGACAGCCAGGGAAGACCAGCCAGGTGAATTTTGGGTGAATTTTGCAGTATCTTATAATGATCAGTGAATGGATACAAAGTTCCATCTTTAGTTGATGGTGTAGGCTAGTCTGGGATCTGGGAATAATGGTCATTTCAATTGTTGAAACATTGATACTATTCTTGAATATTATAATGTATAAATGTACACCAAGATAATTCTTTGTCATGCCTCATCTGAGCAGGATCAGATTGTGATAGGGGTCTTAGCAGGGTCAGGCAGCCAGGGAAGACCAGTCTGTAACGGCGCAGAGGTGAACGTTTGCAGATGCAACACTTTATTCTCTCTGTGCAGCAAACACTGGACAAGACAGAAGCTTCAAAGAATGAAACTATTTTAAGGCAGTCTGACAAACCTCTAAAGTTGATTTCCAAACTGTATCAAGGGTTGATAGAGGCTTTTCCCGATGACACAAAACATGTAAAACAAAAATGTGAAGAAGACCTGGGAGACACTATTAATGATGATGAATGGATTCAGATGTGTTAGAATGCCCCGTCATGTTCATATCATCTCAGACATAAATGACTGCAGTTTAAGACCATCCACAGAACATACTATATGCCAGTGAAACTGAATATCATGCACTCAGAAATTGTATTATCCTGCTTGAGGAGGGGACATATCTACATATGTTATGGTCTTGTGAAGGCTGGCTGACTTCTGGCAAAGAGTATCTTCTTCTATTTCAGCATGTCTACAGATTCTCCCTTCTCCCTGTTTTTGTTTGCTTGGAAATGTTGATACTGGTGGCTGTTATCAGAAGAAACTGTGTAACCTAGCATTTATAGCAGCTAAGAAATGCATTGCCATTCATCTATCCTCCCACAATGTCACAATGGATGGCAGGAATGTCAAGTTATGTATCACTAGTTTTGATTTATTACAAGATTAAGGGTATATTGGGCAACTTTCATAAGGTCTGGATGCCTTATATGGAATACTGTACAACAGGAGTCTGTATTGAAAACATGCCCACGTAAGGGGAGATACTGTACCTATTTAGGCAATCCCTAGCTGCTGGGCTGCTCAGTCCTGGCCCTGGGGGCCTGCCATACTGTTGGTTGTCATTCTGGCCTTGGAGTAACACACCTGAAACCAATAATGAATGTTTCACTAAGATCCTAAAGCTTAGTGGGGTGTATTAGATTGTGGCACTGCAGGGTGGTGGACCCCTAGGGACAGGACGAGGTGACCCAGCTATAATGTTTGCAAGTAAAATAAGCTCTGCAGTACTATTAGTCCTATGACATTAATTATATGGAGGATGTACTGTTTCTGTGTGTTAGTGTGAAGGTGTATTTTTATTAAACTTCCATTGAGACATACATAAAAAAGGAAATTGTGTTGGGGAGAGAGTTGAGTTATTGACTAGACTGGTGAGTGTCGGGCGTTGTAACGGCTGTTTTCCTCCTCTTCTCCTGAAGAGGAGGAGTAGGGATCGGACCAAAACGCAGCGTTGTATGAAGATATAATGAATTTATTAAACAAGACGAACACTGACACAAAATACACTAGAATAACTACAAAACAACAAAACGACGTAGACAGACCTGAACATGTGAACTACAATATAACACGAAGAACGCACGAACAGGAACAGACTAACCAAACGAAACAGTCCCGTGTGGTACATAAACAGACACGGAAGACAACGAAACAGACACAGGAACAATCACCCACAAACAAACAGTGTGAAAAACCTACCTTAATATGGTTCTCAATCAGAGGAAACGTAAAACCCCTGTCCCTGATTGAGAACCATATCAGGCTAATAGACAATGAACCTAAACATAGAAACACATAACATAGAATGCCCACCCCAACTCACGCCCTGACCATACTAAACAAATACAAAAACAAGGAAAACAGGTCAGGAACGTGACAGGCGTGCAGGTGGCTCGGGCTGGCTGGGTGGTCTGGCTGAAATGTGATATAGAGGATGTCTTGATAAAGACAATCAAAAGTCTTTGTACTTTTGTAAGAGTTGTTAATTTGTTAGTCTATTGGTTAAAGGTGCGACACAATATTGATTATTGAAATGTCATTGATCTAGTTCAGTCTTATCAAACACTTAAACATATTTAATAATAATCTTACCTAGCTTGATGACTGTGGGCATTTTTGCTTATTTTTTGTTGTTCTAAATAGAGATGGCTAGGAAGGCCATGGGCCATATTAGGTGGTGAAGAAATGCAGGAAATTAGCTTTAGATGCCCCCAAAAATGTAATAACCCTCAGAGGAGGAAGGAGAGGACCATCGTCCTCAGTGAATTTGATAAAAATAGTGAAACATAAAAAATATACTAAATATATTCATGTCACCAAATAATGTATTAAATCACACTTTTTTTGCAATGAAGGTCTACATTAGCCTCAACAGAAGTCTGTAGGGTAGCACCATGGTGTAGCTGGTGGACAGCTAGTTTCCATCCACCTCTGGGTACATTGAAATCAATTAAAAACCTAGGAGGGTCATGGTTCTCACCCCCTTCCATAGGCTTACACAGTAATTATGACAACTTCCAGAGGACGCCCTCCAACTTATCAGAACTCTTGAAGCATGAACTGACATGTTGTGCACCCAATCAATGGATCAGAGAATGAATCTAGTACTGAAAGCATAAGCTACAGATAGCTATCACTGCAGTGCATAAAATGAGGTGAGTAGTTGACTCAAAGAGAGAGAAAAACAATAGTTGAACAGTTTTTAACAAATTAATTTCTTTAAAAATTAAGGAGAAGCAGGAGAGAGAGAGCTAACTATATTTCGTTATTTTTTTCTCACTTTCACTTATCTAGAGAATGCAGCTAGCAAGATTAGCCTACTCAAACACCCAGCTCAAACAGAGAGGGATGCCATGGCTATCCAACACTGGAACTTTTCGCAGTTTTATTAATTTATTGGCACCGGAGCCCACCGGTGCGACTGCTACACTGCATGCTGAATGTACACTGTACTGCAGGATTGTAGCAGGTTTACTAACACGTTAGTTCTAGTAGCAATGTAGACTGTGAAGTTAGCTAATATGGTGACAATGATGTAGGCCGTGTGTAGCGGATAGTGGTTAGAGGTTATGATATCAAGGTTTGGCTTGGAATGTTTTTTTCGCCTGGTCACAGACAGCTGATGTGTTGTGCACTGAAATCCACAAGTGAAGGGAAAAGGTGAGATGAGGAGTGTGTAGATGCAAGAAGGAATTAAAGAGCAAAGTGATCATGCTGTTTGTATGTGGCTGAACTGTGTTATGTGTGATCAGGGGTGTATTCCGTCGATTCTGTTGAAAAACATTTCTTAAACATAAGCAAATGCAACGAAAAAGGATAAACATACCTGAATTTGTTTGCGACTGTTAGACTAATAATTACAGCATAGATCAGCTAGATGCAGGCAATAGTGTGCAAGGCAATATTGAATGTGCCACTGTCTGTCACCTTGATTACTCAAGTTTTTCTCTCAACCTGTGCACCTACGTTGTAAACTTTCATTCATTGGCTAGGTTGTAGCAACCTCATGATGGGTATAGGGACAATTAGAGTATCATGAAGTAACCTAAAACTATTGATGTTACATTGAGCTTTGTGAATGGAATATGAATGACAGTCATCCAATATGCTGTAATAGAAATAAGGCCATGCTCCCAAGTGGCGCAGCGGTCTAAGGCACTGCATTGCAGTGCTTGAGGCGTCACTACAGACCTGGGTTTGATCCCAGGCTGTGTCACAGTCGGCTGTGACTGGGAGACCCATGAGGCGGCGCACAATTGGCCCAGTGTCATCCAGGTTAGGGGAGGGTTTGGCCGGCTGGGATTTCTGTGTCCCATCGTGCTCTAGCGACTTTGGTCGCCAGCTGGACAGTGTTTCCTACGACACATTGGTGCGGCTGGCTTCCAATCAAATTTATTTATAAAGCCCTTACATTAGCTGATATCTCAAAGTGCTGTACAGAAACCCAGCCTAAAACCCCAAACAGCAAGCAATGCAGGTGCAGAAGCACGGTGGCTAGGAAAAACTCCCTAGAAAGGCACGTCCGGTGAACAGGTCAGGGTTCCATAGCCGCAGGCAGAACAGTTGAAACTGGAGCAGCAGCACAGCCATGTGGACTTGGGACAGCAAGGAGTCATCAGGCCAGGTAGTCCTGAGGCATGGTCCAAGGGCTCAGGTCCTCCGAGAGAGAGAAAGAAAGAAAGAGAGAAAGAGAAAGAATGAGAGAAAGAGAGAGAGAATTAGAGAGAGCATACTTAAATTCACACAGGACACCGGACAGGACAAAAGACAGGAGAAATACTTCAGATATAACAGACTGACCCTAGCCCCCCGACACATAAACTACTGCAGCATAAATACTGGAGGCTGAGACAGGAGGGGTCGGGAGACATTGTGGCCCCATCCGACGATACCCTCGGACAGGGCCAAACAGGCAGGATATACCCCACCCACTTTGCCAAAGCACAGCCCCCACACCACTAGAGGGATATCTTCAACCACCAACTTACCATCCTGACACAAGGCCGAGTATAGCCCACAAAGATCTCCGCCACGGCACAACCCAAGTGGGGGCGCCAACCCGGACAGGAAGATCACGTCAGTGACTCAACCCACTCAAGCGACGCACCCCTCCCAGGGACGGCATGGAAGAGCACCAGTAAGCCAGTGACTCAGCCCCTGTAATAGGGTTAGAGGAGGAAGCGAGCAGTGTCTCAAGAAGCAGTGCGGCTTGGCAGGGTCATGTTTCGGAGGACGCATGGCTCTCGACTTCCCAAGTCCGTAGGGGAGTTGCAGCGATGGGACAAGACTGTAATTACCAATTGGGGAGAAAAAGGGGTAACAGTAAAAAATATATATATTTTAAAAAACGAAAACAATCATCATCCTCCCTCATCTTAAACGGCACCGACTGCCACTGCTATACTGATTGTTACGTTTTTTATGCTGCTTTATTACTCTGTGCGTATTATACTGTGTTCGTACTATACAAGTCTACTGTTAGTGGCCAGTAAGGATGGTTTTACTGTGCTTCCTCCACGCTGGAGTCTGCCATGGCCTGATGTAAGAGGCAGCCCAGAACAAACCAGTGTTTCTGGGTCAGTGCCCATCACTCCGCTCCCCAGAGGTGGAGCACTTCTCCAGAATAGGTATTCTGTATTCTCAGACTGCCTGATTAGAATGAAGAAATGAACACTGTCTCTAAACATGCCCCTCTCTCTCCTCTCTCCACCCTGCTCCTCCACCCCTATCAGCATCCTGACACAAAGAGCCTGGGCTCTGTCGCTGGCCACAGCGGGGCGGCAGGCAGTGCGGGGGATCAGTGTGTGTGTGTGTGTGTGTGTGTGTGTGTGTGTGTGTGTGTGTGTGTGTGTGTGTGTGTGTGTGTGTGTGTGTGTGTGTGTGTGTGTGTGTGTGTGTGTGTGTGTGTGTGTGTGTGTTGATGCATGGCTTTTAGACCACACATGCAGAGTAGATTTCTGAACGAACAAATCAGTGTGTCGTCCTCTGCCACTGTGTGTGATCTACCATCTTGCTAATTAGCTAAACACTTGTACTACTGTTTGGATGGTGGAATTAATGGAATGGGTTTATATACTGTAGCGCTATTCCAAAACTAATAGACCTATGAAATATTTATCATCCATAAATCTGTTGCATAACATGTGGAAATGTCAGGTCAAAAAGATTGTTAATCTTATTGAGAAAGCAATAAGTAGAAGAAAAGGCAGCAATCGATTTAAGAAACCTTTGCCAAGCCAATAATAGCTCTTTTCAGGGAACATCAGTGAGGGGAGAGAATTGACAGCAGGGTGGTGGGTTGTGGTGGGCTGTGAACCAACGAGATCGACTGCAGTCCACAGCTCAATGCTAAATGTCCTCTGGCCTGGCCATGACACATTCCTTATAAAGACAAACTACTGTAGATCTGTCAGATGTTCATTATTTATTAGAGTAGCAACAGCATATCTATACTAGAATAACAACAGTTAGATGTGAAGCTTTAGGAGGGACTGGTGGTGCTTTAGCTGCTCAAGTAGACCTTATACAGTACTGCATGTTGCTGTACCCACTAACATGAACAGCACCATAAATGTCATGACTGCGTCTGAGCAACTCTTAAAAGCCAGCTGAGTGAATGTTGAATCCATCACAATGGTGTTTGACGGGCAGAGACAGATCTGTTCCCCTCCCTGTCTTGTGTGCTGGTTCTAATATGATTTGGTTGGCTCCATAACTCACTCTAATAAAACTGGGAGAAGAAGAATGAGAGGAATGAGAGATTGCGTTAAGGTTGGATGTAAATCCAGCAGACAGATTGAGTGTCTCCTGTCTCCTCCTGTGGCTCCAGTGGATAGTGACAGTTCAGCACAATCTGCCAAATCACACAAAGTTCCGTGGAGTAGAGTAGCCACAGTGAGCGGTGTGTCCTGCTCACAGCTGATACCCTGGCCTGTGACTGTAAGTGTGTGTGAGTGAAGACAGCTTCACTGATTCCTAGTAGGTCTTCAGGCAGCTCTCTGGCCCGGGCCAACAGAATAGGAGCTCAGAGGATATCCTGTTCTGTTCAGGAGCTCTGCTCTACTCTCCACTGGCGCTGTGTTACTAATTATTAACACCCACTTGAGAACATACATCAATAGTCTGATAATATTATATTGTTGCCGACTGGCTGCTGCTGACTACCTTTTGGAGAGCGGATGTTGAAAACCCAGAGAGAGAATTCAGTGTCCCACTTCTGAATGGTGTTAGCATTAGAAATAACCCTGCTTCCTGTTTCACTCTATTACTGCTGCTGGGGAAATGCTTTTGTGGGATTTATTGCATGAATTAATGTATTAGAACGGATTCACAACATTATATTCACTAGTCAAACTGTTACATAACCCCTTGCTTCAGGATTACTTTGATGTGTAAAACATTATACAGTATTTACTCACCCGAGCAGTAGGGATTTTTGGGGGGAGGTTGGGGAACGACCACAATACTGTCACACTGAGTTGGTTTGTTATAGACCTTAAACTCTAGTCTTGGAGAGAGCGAGAGCGAGAGAGCAAGAGAGAGACAGAGAGAGACAGAGAGAGAGAGAGAGAGTTAGAGGGCGAGCATAAGTAATCAAGTTGTTTAAGTGTTTGGGTGTGTGCCGAGCCTAATTCGTTCAGATGGAAGGTGGAGGGTGATTTGTACTGCGTGTCAGATGCTGACAGGCCCAGTGCCCCTCTGGTGCTTGGAGTTACAGCATAGGCACGCGCTCCCTCATTTATTCAGCCCACTAGTCTAGTCCACCGTGTGATTCACACAGAGCTCCTAATGCGCTGAGCCCCTGCGTGAGCAGGTAACAATTCTCTATTGGTTAGAGGCCAGTTACAGTTGAAGTGGGAAGTTTACATACACCTTAGCCAAATACATTTAAACTCAGTTTTTCACAATTCCTGACATTTCATCGTAGTAGAAATTCCCTGTTTTAGGTCAGTTAGGATCACCACTTTATTTTAAGAATGTGAAATGTCAGAATAATAGTAGAGAGAATGATTTATTTCAGCTTTTATTTCTTTCATCACATTCCCAGTGGGTCAGAAGTTTACATACACTCAATTAGTATTTGGTAGCATTTCCTTTAAATTGTTTAACTTGGGTCAAACGTTTCGGGTAGCCTTCCACAAGCTTTCCACAATAAGTTGGGTGCATTTTGGCCCATTCCTCCTGACAGAGATGGTGTAACTGAGTCAGGTTTGTAGGCCTCCTTGCTCGCACACGCTTTTTCAGTTATTCCCACAAATTTTCTATGGGATTGAGGTCAGGGCTTTGTGATGGCCACTCCAATACCTTGACTTTGTTGTCCTTAATTCATTTTGCTACAACTTTGGAAGTATGCTTGGGGGCATTGTCCATTTGGAAGACCCATTTGCGACCAAGCTTTAACTTCCTGACTGATGTCTTGAGATGTTGCTTCAATATATCCACATAATTTTCCTCCCTCATGATGCCATCTATTTTATGAAGTGCACCAGTCCCTCCTACAGCAAAGCACCCAGACAACATGATGCTGCCACCCCCGTGCTTCACGGTTGGGATGGTGTTCTTCGGCTTGTAAGCCTCCCCCTTTTTCCTCCAAACATAGCGATGGACATTATGGCCAAACAGTTCTATTTTTGTTTCATCAGACCAGAGGACATTTCTCCAAAAAGTCCCCATGTGCAGTTGCAAACCGTAGTCTGGCTTTTTTATGGCAGTTTTGGAGCAGTGGCTTCTTCCTTTCTGAGCGGCCTTTCAGGTTATGTCGATATAGGACTCGTTTTACTGTGGATATTGATACTTTTGTACCTGTTTCCTCCAGCATCTTCACAAGGTCCTTTGCTGTTGTTCTGGGATTGATTTGCACTTTTCACACCAATGTACGTTCATTTCTAGGAGACAGAACGCGTCTCCTTCTTGAGAAGTATGACGGCTGTGTGGTCCCATGGTGTTTATACTTGTGTACTATTGTTTGTACAGATGAACGTGGTACTTTCAGGCGTTTGGAAATTGCTCCCAAGGATGAACTAGACTTGTGGAGGTCTACAATTTATTTTCTGAAGTCTTGGCTGATTTCTTTTGATTTTCCCATGATGTCAAGCAAAGAGGTACTGAGTTTGAAGGGTAGGCCTTGAAATACATCCACAGGTACACCTCCAATTGACTCAAATGATGTCAATTAGCCTATCAGAAGCTTCTAAAGCCATGACATCATTTTCTGGAATTTTCCGAGCTGTTTAAAGGCACAGTCAACTTAGTGTCTGTAAACTTCTGACCCACTGGAATTGTGATACAGTGAATTATAAGTGAAATAATCTGTCTGTAAACAATTGTTGGAAAAGTTACTTGTGTCATGCACAAAGAAGATGTCCTAACCGACTTGCCAAAACTATAGTTTGTTAACAAGAAATTTGTGGAGTGGTTGAAAAACGAGTTTTAATGACTCCAACCTAAGTGTATATAAACTTCCGACTTCAATTGTACATACTAGCACCATGCGGAGCCTCTCTCTCTCTCTCTCTCTCAATATATTCAGGAACACAGACATCTGCCGGCTGCTACAGAGTTGTTAGTATAGTGTATGTGTGATAAGTGTGTACACAGTATGTGTATCCGGCCCCAATGCTGTGTGTATACTTTAGGATTGTTTTGGGCTGCACTGTCTAACTGTAGGTTTTATTCAACATCTGACTCCAATCCCACATCCTGAAATCTCGGCCACCATGGCCATAATGTGATGAGGAGCGCAGCAGATGACACACAGGGCTCAGGGGGTAATGCTCTGCTCTGTGTGGGAGAAAATTGCTTTCTTCTCTGAGCGGTGGCCAATTTACCCGCCCACCAACCACTTCGTCACGTCATTACCCTGCACTAAACAGGCAGAGAAACGAGCTGCTATGAGATTTACTGTACGTTTACCTCTGTGAGCAGAGATCTTTGTTTTTACCCTCAGTTGGACATTGAGATGGTTTCCTACCTATGATTTTGCTTGTTCATAACATACCATCTGCTCTCTCTGTGTGTTCGTACTGTACAATAGGTTATGTGTCTCCAGACATGAATGCTAATCCCAGCAGCACATGACATGATTAACAGTTGCTGATTGAGTTTGCACCTTATAAGTGATGGGGTTGGATTTCTGTTACGGCTCCTTTGTTGTGGTGTGTGCGAACAGGGGAGCACTCTTTCTGATCCTCTTTGTCTGAGGCTCTGTGTGTGTGTGTGTGTGTGTGTGTGTGTGTGTGTGTGTGTGTGTGTGTGTGTGTGTGTGTGTGTGTGTGTGTGTGTGTGTGTGTGTGTGTGTGTGTGTGTGTGTGTGTGTGTGTTTCGGGGGGGGGGGGGGGGGTAATGGAGATGTCATGTAGTGAGGTTCTGCTGTAGATTGGGAAGACAGCTGAGAGGCGCTGAGCTCCAGAAGCCTGGGGGAATAGCTAAGCAGAAAGCAGGAGAGCAAAAGAGAAGGGCACCGGCCAGCCAGGTACCTGAGAACTGATGGGAAAATCTATCACAGACAACTGCCATTGTAATTAATTTGTAAAGTGAAGAAGGTCTATGTGCTGTTCATTGGCTAGGTTCCCTGGGGAGATCTGATTATCCACACCTCTCTCTTTCCCTCTCTCTCTCTCTCATCCCTTGTCGCCACCACATAGGAACCATCGTGAACTGCAGGTGGTAGAATAGCCACTGTTTTATGGATGAAATGGATAAAATAATTCAAATGTCATTCAAATATGAGCTTTTTGGGGCCAGTGATCCCCAATGGAGAATGGCCCCATACTGGAGGGTTGAGGCAGTTTTACCACTTTGATAGGAATATATTGTTTGTGTTGAATTTAAATGGGCCATTTATGCTGTTTTCAACTCTACGTTGAAGAGGAATTCCATCTTCCTTTATCTTTTCCTTTAGACTCTAGATTTTAGACTTAAGAAGAATAGAGAAGAAGCCAAAGGCTTCGTATTCAATTAGCACAATATTTGCAGTGCCCACAGATTACATAATAATACTATTTATAAAGCAGTGTATTATTCTGCCAAGGTGAACATTTCACCAAGTTATGTCTTCTTCCCCCAGGTGTCCAGTGATTGAATAACACATTGGTGATTGAATGATTTGGGCATGCTTCATGGAAAATAATGAAAAGAGAAAGTTAATGGAAGACCTGAAACCATTGTCATCTTTGGAGCAATCAGAGCTGGGCTGTTCTCGACCAAGGAAATGGATTCTGAATAATGCATGAACGACTCACCATCAGGGCCGTAACTACATAATGAGGAAACCGAGGTCCGGAACTCTGTCATTTTTTCGAATAAAAATATATATTTTGTAAACAATAAAAATAATCAATTAGCCTATGGGTCGACATCTAAATATTTCTCCCAGTGTTGATCAAATCTCAGAGTATTCTTGATCTGACTGAGTTATAATCGCTTCTGCGAACGAGTGGAATCATGAACATTGGTTTGTTCATTATTTTCACCTGCGTCCCCTGCATTTGCCTCATGGATTTTCCTTTTTAGCAGCACATTCACCACTCTCTCAAACAGCTAACTCCGCCCTCTCGTTGGCACAGGCCGATGGCCTGAGACATGAAACGAACTACCCCAGCTCGGAGTCGGATCAAGTAGGCAACTAGAGACACTGCTGACGGTGTGTTTGTCAGATGCTGGACAAAAAGCCATTTTAAAACCGTCCCACGACTCTTGCCGTGTCTAGAGACATCCCTAGTATTACTTAACCAGCTAGGATGAAGTAAGAAGATAACGTTAAATGGAGCCTACCTCAGCAGGAGCAAAAAATAGGCTACTAAGTTCTCATCGGAACTTTGCTTTCACAGAGAGTAGGCACCTGAGACATACAGGGATGTGGTGCTCAGTGGTGAGGCTGAGGAAGGCTGCAATGCATGCAGGAGGAAGCAGAGAGAGAGTTTAGTGCAGTCGTTCCCAAACTTGGGGTTGGGGCCCCATGTGGGTCCCTGAGAAAATCTGTATTAATCTTATCAAACAGGCTAGGAACATATGTTTCAATATGAACATCTCCACATGGCCTATTTACCCTATAGGCCGACATTAAAATGCTATCAACATGCAAACAACACAGTTAATACCAATAGGTTATATCGGTTGTTGTTCGACTTATCTCGATCACACACTGGAGTTTATAGTTGACCCGCCAGTACCTACCTTTTTTTACCACTACATCACTGATATTAATACAGAATCGTAAGTCATATTTGAATAATTAATGTGAATGTGATAACACGATCATTTGTCATTGATGTTTGTTTGTGTGGAGCTTGATTAGTAATGCCTAGGAAGACAAATGTGAACACTAGTAATTTGAGAAAAGAGATATCTATGTAAAGAATTGATGATTTTATGCAATTCATCATTACAACTGACTAGACAGTCGCTGGTGCTCGGTGTCAGTGTGAATCATTTCTCCTATTTCCCCCCTTTCAGGGGTATAACACAATTGTATAGCTAGTATGGTATGTGTTTGTAGATCGACTGAGGTGAATGGACCTACACCAGCCAAGGTGATAATGCCTGGGGTCATTGTTGCATGTTTTTTCTGTTCTCTAAATACCATTTTAATGAAATGTAGTAAATGAGCTTCAACTTTCAAAACAATTCAGACCTCACTAAAACTCAAACCCTGGTACTGCTCTGCTCACCATTCACTGCCTCAACTACAAAGAATGTAATATCTGAATAGTATTCAAATAATAGTGTACTACTTCTCACAATGAAATCAGAATAAATTGCATTGCATTACATCTGAATATGTTTTATATATTATCGGATAAACATTCATTTGTATTTGAAATAAGTGAGTCATAGCTCTCTTGTGACCAGACAAATGGGAGATATCCATAGTGCTTTAGATAGTGGTCCATAGTGGTTTAGAGTATTCCTCTGAATTAAATTTGTTGCATACTAATTGCCAAATTACTGGCGCCTGGGAGGGGTGGGCTCACTGGAATGCCTCTCTCCCTGCGTGGTTAAACTCCGTAACACCACAGAAACAGGATACTTTCTTTGATTAGAGCAGAGCAGTGACTGTTAGTTAATACTATGATGCTACCGCAGTTGTCAGCTTTGGATAATGGTAAAGGACTGGGCAATGGATAATGTAAGATGGATTGGAGCTGCTCTGTATATAAGGTTAAAGAGTGTTCAGCCATGAGAGAGCGCCAGTAACATAAGCCTGCTCATGTGCAGCAGGGTAGAAGCTCTTTACCTCTACTGCATGTGAGGGGATGGCAGTGAAGGTGTATAACAGCATAATGTTCCATATGAAGGTCTTACATGCGGACTACACTGACAACGTGCATCCGCGCTATGATTTTGTCCATCCACGCCAGGTGCGATCATGACACGCAGGTTAAAATATCAAAACCAACTGTGAACCAACTATATTCATTTGGGGGAAGGTCGAAGACACATGAATCACCCACGGACATTTAGCTGTCCTGGGAGATGAACATTGGGTTGTTATTTTACCTGACATGCATGTGGTCCACTTTATAGCTGCTTCTTTGTTGAATTTTGACCCGGAGTCATACAAAATGGTGTGTTTCTCTAATCCAACAATTAATCCACAGATAAAAAGGGAAGCCTAGTTAGTTTTTAGTTATCTTTAATGAATCTCTTCTCATTTGTCTTTCAAGCATCCACGTGGGTTTGAATTTTACTGATATCCAATAAGGAGGGGACTTGCAGTGCTCGGCAGGCTCTCGTTTACGTGCGCGAGCGGTGTGGGTGAAATGATTGAATAACATGTATGTGCACATTTATTTTGGAACACTCACGCACGCTACTGAGCAGTAGGCCTACTGAGCACCTGCAGGGCGAGTGTGTCCTTCCTCAGCTCTATTTTACATCCACACTGATATTGTTTACTGACCCATTTGTAAATATTTGGTCTGAAATGTTGCAGTCAGATGCTCTGACCTTAGGTTGCACCTGGAACAAGCCTTGAAGCTCACTGCTTGTGTGAGCTTTGATGTAAATAACATGAATGAGATGACCCACAAGTTCAAAGTTGACCTTAATGCTCTCATATTCTCTGTGGCCACAGCAGTAGCCATGTCAATCGAAGAATAGAGATTAATCCTAACATAAATGTATACAGTAGCAACTCTCTCAGGTCACCTCATGGACACACAAACCTAGAGAGCTGGTCGCTGGCTACAGTCCTGAGTCCTTACTCCTGAATGACATATAGCCCAATGGAAAGCTTAATTCATCGGTCAGTCCTATAACCAGGCCAGTCATTCAGCCAGGGCCAGTGCTAAAAGGCTATAGGACTCTGGACTCTCAGTTTTAGATCGATTGTTCTCCTTAGGGGAAATCTCAATTACCGCATTTGCTTACAGAGCCCTCAAGGTTAAACCGGTCTGCATTGACCAAGCATTTATCAATTAATTAGATGGATCCCAATCAATTATTGGGTTTATGTTGTGTTTTTAGTTTTAATTTGACCTGCTAGTTTCATGTGAACTGTGTTGATAAATCAATGAATCGGTTACTACAGGTTTTGTCTCTCTTATGATGGCTTCTCTTGTAATGAGCTCATGTGCTGTACCCTCATGGGGGACTGAGCTGGCCCTTAGGTGTCATTGGTTGTGTCTACAATTGACAATTACATGCTATCAGTATACGAAGATCGCATTGAAAAGGCCGGTCTAGACGCACAAATGTCACTTTGGTGTCTGATTGTGTGGTCAGGGATGGTGGTCAGGGAATCATTATGTGCAGATTTCTCCTCAGTCTGAAAAAGTGCACACAGTGGGTGACGTCATCAGCACTCCTCCCACAAGTCTCCAGAAAACTTGTGTTTTGAGATCGCGAGGCACCTTTTCATTATAATGTTGGAGGAAATACGTTCCTAGTGTGTGAGGAATGTGTTTGCTGGCCTCATAAATGCTAGCCAGCTAGCTAATATTCAGAAAAACTATGATTTGTTTGGCTAGAGTTATGTTAAACATTTGCAATCCCTTTAGCGTAGCTTGCTAGCTACAGAGGTTAGCTGGCTAGTTAGCTACCGTAGTTAGCTACTGCCATCAGTTGTTGTGTTATCATATTTTGCCTATTCAACTGTTTGTAGAATGCATACTGGCATTTGGATATAAAGCAGGAAAAGGGAATCTGGACACACTGTGGATATGGTAGACACATTTAAATGTAGGTGTAGACGCATGACACATTCGGAATTCCATGATCAGATCTCTATTATCAGAATACCAAAGCTGCATGAACTGTCAAGTCTAGCCATTGATTCTAAATTCATTTTAATACTGCACTTCTCCTTTGTAAGTATGGATTCATACACTCTTCAAAAAAAGGGTTCTTTGTTTGTATCCATAGGAGCAAGGTTATTATAGTTTTGTGATTTAATATTCATTTTTATTTCTATTCGTTTTTAGATATTTATTTGAAAATGAGTTTCAGTTCATTTTCAGACTTGATTTACTAGTTTTTATTTAGTTTCAGTTTGATAAAAACATTTCTATTTTGTTTTAGTTTCAGAGTTAGAGACAGAAATCCCATTATATTTTGCCCAAAGTTTAAACTAAAAAAGCTCAAACTAAACATAATTGATGGTGGTTTTTATTTTATATTAGATTTGCTGTCAAACATAATAGTTTCAGTATAGTTTTAGTTTTTCAAATGTTTTTGGTTTTGGTTTACTAAATCGTTTTTCCAGTTTATTTTTTAATTTTTATTGACTATAATCACCTTGCATAGGAGAACCCTTTGAATAAACATTTTTGGTTCCAGGTAGAACCCTTTTTGGAAAGGGTTCCACGTGGAACCAAAAATGGTTCTACCTGGAACCAAAAATGCTACAATAAATCAATGGTGGGTGACTACTGTGACTACCTAATCTAATGTAATGAGGCTCAGAGTTAAAAGAGTGAAGCCCAGGCATTGTTTATAGTAAGGTGCTGTTAGCCAGTATTACTTCTGATTACTTTGGCTGTCCATCAGATTGCTGTTGATGGCCTGGTTCTGATGCTTCCCGTGCCTCTGATCTCTGTGGGTGGATGTCTTCCCCCACTCTGATCTCACAGAGCTGCTCCTATCTAATGTCTCCTGCCAAAGTGACACCTTCCTGATATCAGCCCACCAGTGCTACTGTCTGCAACTTCAATACAGACAATACATGCACTGGCAACTTGATTATCAAGACAAGCCCCACCCTATACACACAGACACACACACACACACCCGTTTGTTTTACTATCATTGTGGGGGTCAAACAATTGAGTCCCATTCAAAATTATATTTTCCCTAACCCTAACCCTTAACCTAACCCTAAACCTAACCCCTAACCTAACCCTAATTCTAACCCTAACCCCTAAGCCTAAAATATCCTTTTTCCTTGCGGGGATCGACAAATTGTCCTTATTTTACTATCCTTGTGAGGACTTCTGGTCACCACAAGGATAGTAAATCCCCCAAAACACACACACATACACACAGAGACACATGAGGGTACATAAGCTCTACTTAAGCAATAACGCCCGAGGAGGAGTGGTATATGGCCAATATATCACGGCTAAGGGCTGTTCTTAGCTCTTAGCCATGGTATATTGGCCATATACCACAAACCCCCAAGGTACCTTATTGCTGTTATAAACTGTTTACCAACATAATTAGATCAGTAAAAATACATGTTTTGTCATACCTGTGATATACGGTCTGATATACCATGGCTGTCAGCCAATCAGCATTCAGGCTCGAACCAGCCAGTTTATAATCTACTATATAACACTCTGGCCTTTAAATATTGACCCTGATTGATGTGATGAAAGCCTTTCCTTCATTAGTGGTAATTGTGACTGAATCATCAACGCTTTGTACCAAACTGTCAAGGGCTTCTTTCTTTTCAGTGATTGCTAAAGACAGAAATTGATTTAAATGTAATTTTTCTTTCTGTTGCTGAAATCTCTCAGCACAGCAGTATCAGCAGCACCGTACGTTCTCAGCCATTTCTAACCAGTGAAATTGATGTAGAGCATTTAAACATCTGTGTGCCGTGCTTATTAGCTCCCGACTTGTCAAAACTGATGAAAAGACCGTTGAACTTCTCTCTGTGGTTTGGTGTGCCCACGGTGTGATAAATTCACTGTGCAGAAGTTAAAAAAGCTGGGTTCCCTGTCTTGAGTTCCACGAGATGTAGTGCACTGGGCTCATATTCCCCTCCATCCTGCCCTCTATACTGTAACACTGCACCAGGCCACCCATTCCCTGATCTGGCTTTTTTACGTGTTGCAGCAGCTTCCTTTGAGGTTTCCTTTGTATAAGGTTGCAGTGTGGTGTGTCGTGAAAAGCTTTAATGTGTTTATTGTGGAGAGAAATGTGTTTGTCAATGTGTCTGTCTGTGCGTCTGTCTGTGAATGTCTGTCTGTCACACCCAAAATCTGCCTGCAGTATATCACGTCTTAGAAATATTCCTATTTTGATCCTCTGGATCAAGGTTGGCTGGGTCTCTCCTCATGTTGTGCTCTACATGTCAACCTCTTTCATAAGGGTGTTGTCTGACAGAACGGTTGATGCTTGCACTTCTTTAGAAGTGGCCTGGAAGTCTGGAATGTGACAGCAGGTCTGCAGACCACTGAATAGAGCCCCGGCACGGTGAGCTCATGGTGTGTACATGGGGAGAGTCAATTCACCCACCGGAGGGGAAAGAGAAAAGAGGAAAGGGAAGGCATAGAGAAAAAGGTCAAATTTATCTTGTTGGGAGGATTACGTTTCAGCTGCATGGGTTTATAGAAACAGCATGTGTTGCATACATATACACACATACACACATACACACACACACACACACACACACACACACAGTACTCATTGATTAGAAGAGTCAATATCTCCCAGAAACACCTGTGTTCACAGATCCACAGAGAATAATAGGAAGCTTTAGGTTGTGTGCTCATCTTTTTCTTGTATTGACTAGAGCCCCTTCCTGTTCATAGTAGTCAGTAGAAAAGACAGTTTCTTCTGCTTACTTTGGTGGCAGTGTCAGTGGCCATGCACTCACTTGTCTGGGAGGTTTACACATCATTAAGTTTCAGAGGCAGGCTGGAACATGCCATTAACTATTGTAATGAGAGCATTAAATATCCCGCTGGGCACAGACTTCAGTTCAACGTCTAGTTTTGTTTTGCATTTAGTTGAGTTGTCAACTAATGTGAATTGAACGTGAAATCAACCACAAATGTCACCATGTCATTGGGTTTAGGTTGAAAGTTGAGTAAAAAAAAAAAAACTGACGTTGATAATTTGTAGTAATTCAATCAGTTTTCCATAATGATTCAGCATCATCACATTTTGGTTGAAATGACGTGGATACAACGTTGATTCAACCAGTTTTTGCCCAGTGGAATGTTCTTTACACTATATGGAGGGTGGGCCTCACTGCAGAGGTAATCAAACTATAAACTGAGGAAACTTTTCTCTCTTGTCATTTCATATACTCAGGTCAGGTTGTTATTGTGAAAGAAAATGTGTTCTCAATGACCTACCTGGTCAAATAAACACTAAGAGAAGTCTGACACATACTGTACAGCAGTTCACGTGTCTCTGTTTGTTATATGCTGACTCAGCACACTAAGAGAGAACAGGTCTCACTTCACTAGACAGTGTAGTTTACAGTTGGCTCTGGTGCTAGTTTCAGTATTGAGTTGTAACTATACTTCCTATCCCAACTCAGCATTATTGTTGTCCCACCCTGCTATGTACAATAGGAGATCAATGGAAGCGTGGACTGGGGGCTCTTTTTTGTGCTGAGATTAGCAGTGTTTGGTGTTGGGGTGGGGCGAGTGTGTGTGCATGTGTGTGTGATTTGAGTGTGTGTGATGTGAGTGTGTGATGCATGTGTGTGTTTGAGCCACAGAGCAGAGTAGTGAGTTACGACTTCCCTTCGTCCTGGCTGTCTGTCTGTGGCCGGCGGCTCCATCTCTGCTCCCTCCCTCCCTGGCTGTCTGTCAGGATCCACTCCCTTCACTGAACACATAGCTCCAACACACTGCAGAGCAGAAACACATTTAACAGCAGGAGTCAGTGCTGTTTCCTCTATCTCTCAGCTTCTTGTATATTACTATTATATCAGAGCATATAGCTAGACCACTGAACTCAAAGACACAGACAGAGAAGGAGAAAGAGCAGGAGTTAAATAGTGTAGAGTAAATGAAAAAGAAAGGATGAGAAGTGTTTCTCTCTTGTCTTGTTCTCCCTGTCTCTCCTTGAGATTTGCAAACAAAACTAGGACTAGGAATGGGCATCTAGAACTAGGAATGGGCATTTAGAAAAGAGTACTGGATTGTGAAAGGAAAAAGGGAATGCAAATGGAAAGAAGAAAAGTGTTATCTTTCCAACCAGAGCTCCCATATACCCTATGCCCTTGGAATTTGAAAATGATATCTTAATTTAGATTTATGGGCGGAGCACCCCAAGTATACGCTTCCAGGATCTATGCATCCCTTTCTGGTTATAGCCATTTAGAATTAAATGAGTGCAATTTAGGAAACCAAATGAGTTACCGATTCAGCTGGAGAGTCAGATGAGGAAAGAGAGAAATGGTTCCATTGATGACTCTATGCCCTGAAGACAAATCCTACCAGTCAAAGGGTCAGGGGGATCAAACTCCTTACAGCACTTAAGAGGTCGCCGTGACAAAGGGACAATAATGGACCTGTCACACAACATACACTCCCATATTATCCCTGAGTCTACTGACACTCAAATAAATGTATAGCGTTTCACATTACACCCGACAACATATGTGTATATCCTCGTATGTGACTGTGAGAATCACAATGTCATCCTTAGATGTTAACAAGGTTGAGCCTACATCCCTTTTCTTGATCAATCCAGGAGGTGTAACAGGAATGTGAGCAGAGCGCTACCATTAGTCTTTGGGCTGTAGTGGTAGTTTTCCTTGTGTTGTCAGTAGCAGTAGCAGGGAGGAGTGAGCACAACTGATTGATTTGACAGTCCATAACAGATGACCATTCAGAGGGGCTGGCTGACAATTTAATGAGATAGAAGCTTCCAGTGGGAATGGCAACAGGCAGCTTATTGCTTCTATAGGATGAAAGGTCAGGGCAGATTGCTCTATAGTCCTCTGTCCGTCTGCACATTGACATTTCCCCCAAGAACAAAAGCTCATTTCTGTCCTCTTCCCTTTAATTTCTTCTCCATTTTATAGGTAGACTACTCCCCATAATGACATCCTGGATATTAGCGTGAGTTGTCAGAATGTGTGTTTCATTACAGAGTTGTGTGACTGTTGTTATTCAGATTGGCTTGGTGTTTAATTAGCTTTTATTGAGGCTGGCCTTTTAAGTTCCATGTAGAGTTCAAGCTTTACCATACTTCAAAGATGTTATTAGACTGTAACAATGCCATTAATATCCGAAATTCTCGCAATACTTCTGAAATTGCCTAGTATGTGGCAGACACATCAAAATGGGAGTATTAAGTATTAAAAAAAAAAAGAAAAAATGTTACATGTATAATTTTTGTGCTACTCAAGATATGTCTGGTGGATCATTTTTAGCTCACAAGAGTGGATTAAAGGCTTTTAAGGGTCATTTCCTTACAGCTGCAGAGTTTAAGTATGTTTGTGGCTTTGAAATGCACTTTATGCCCATGAGTCAGGAGCCATTACTGTCAATACAACCCAGAGTCCTGATCATATGGTCTTTACTGTGGGAGGAAGGGAGAGGAAGAGAGGAAGACACAGGGGACTAGAGAGAGAGAGGAGAGAGACAGGGAGTGTCACGCCCTGACCGTAGAGAGCCTTTTTATGTCTCTATTTGGTTTGGTCAGAGTGTGATTTGGGTGGGCATTCTATGTTCTTTATTTCTATGATTTGTGTTTTCTATGTTTTGTGTGGTTCTCAATCAGGGACAGCTGTCTATCGTAGTCTCTGATTGGGAATCATACTTAGGTAGCCCTTTCCCTCCTTTCAGTGTGGGTAGTTGACTTGTGTTTGTGGCACTTAGCCCTCGTAAGCTTCACGGTTGTTTATTTTGTTTCTTGTTTTGTTGGCGTCATTCCAAAATAAAGGATCATGTACGCTGACCACGCTGCGCTTTGGTCCACTTCTTTTGACGTCCGTGACAGGGGGAGGAAGAAAGAGACCGAATGAGAGGGACACGAGAGCGAAGGAGAGAGAGAGAGATGCTGTTCTGCTCTGCTCCATAAAAGATATAGTAATAAACCTGCACTAGGCTGGCAGAGACTTCTGTCTGGTCACTGCTGACTGGACTGCAGGGTATTGGCTGGTTCATGTTGCATCTCTGGCCTTGGTTACGAGGTCTGGTGTCCATCAGTCCACCAGGTAGCGGAGAGAGGGGAGGGGAGGGCATCTCTTTTCTTTTTGTTTAATATTTTATTTACACATTTTTTCATTTTTTCCCCCCACTCCACATTCAAACTTATACATAGGAACAACAACTTACAGACACACACAAATAACAACTACATCTCCTCTGCCCCACATGCACACACTCCCATCCCTAGTGCCACACCCCCATCCCTAGTGCCACACTCCCATCCCTAGTGCCACACTCCCATCCCTAGTGCCACACCCCCATCCATAGTGCCACACTCCCATCCCTAGTGCCACACTCCCATCCCTAGTGCCACACCCCCATCCCTAGTGCCACACTCCCATCCCTAGTGCCACACTCCCATCCCTAGTGCCACACCCCCATCCCTAGTGCCGCACCCCCATCCCTAGTGCCACACCCCCATCCCTAGTGCACACACCCCCATCCCTAGTGCCACACCCCCATCCCTAGTGCACACACTCCCATCCCTAGTGCCACACCCCCATCCCTAGTGCCACACCCCCATCCCTAGTGCCACACCCCCATCCCTAGTGCACACACTCCCATCCCTAGTGCCACACCCCCATCCCTAGTGCCACACCCCCATCCCTAGTGCACACACCCCCATCCCTAGTGCCGCACCCCCATCCCTAGTGCCGCACCCCCATCCCTAGTGCACACACCCCCATCCCTAGTGCCACACCCCCATCCCTAGTGCCGCACCCCCATCCCTAGTGCACACACCCCCATCCCTAGTGCCACACCCCCATCCCTAGTGCCGCACCCCCATCCCTAGTGCACACACCCCCATCCCTAGTGCCACACCCCCATCCCTAGTGCCGCACCCCCATCCCTAGTGCACACACCCCCATCCCTAGTGCCGCACCCCCATCCCTAGTGCCGCACCCCCATCCCTAGTGCCGCACCCCCATCCCTAGTGCCGCACCCCCATCCCTAGTGCCGCACCCCCATCCCTAGTGCACACACCCCCATCCCTAGTGCCACACCCCCATCCCTAGTGCCACACCCCCATCCCTAGTGCCACACCCCCATCTTTAGTGCCACACCCCCATCCCTAGTGCACACACCCCCATCCCTAGTGCCACACCCCCATCCCTAGTGCCACACCCCCATCCCTAGTGCCACACTCCCATCCCTAGTGCCACAGTCCCATCCCTAGTGCCACACCCCCATCCCTAGTGCACACACCCCCATCCCTAGTGCCACACCCCATCCCTAGTGCCACACCCCCATCCCTAGTGCCACACCCCCATCCCTAGTGCCACACCCCCATCCCTAGTGCCACACACCCCATCCCTAGTGCCACACCCCATCCCTAGTGCCACACACCCCATCCCTAGTGCCACACCCCCATCCATAGTGCCACACCCCCATCCCTAGTGCCACACCCCCATCCCTAGTGCCACACACCCCATCCCTAGTGCCACACCCCATTCCTAGTGCACACACCCCCATCCCTAGTGCCACACCCCATCCCTAGTGCCACACAACCATCCCTAGTGCCACACTCCCATCCCTAGTGCCACACTCCCATCCCTAGTGCCACACTCCCATCCCTAGTGCCACACCCCATCCCTAGTGCCACACCCCATCCCTAGTGCCACACCCCCATCCCTAGTGCCACACCCCCATCCCTAGTGCCACACCCCCATCCCTAGTGCCACACCCCCATCCCTAGTGCCACACCCCCATCCCTAGTGCCACACACCCCATCCCTAGTGCCACACCCCATCCCTAGTGCCACACACCCCATCCCTAGTGCCACACCCCCATCCCTAGTGCCACACCCCATCCCTAGTGCCACACACCCCATCCCTAGTGCCACACCCCCATCCCTAGTGCCACACCCCCATCCCTAGTGCCACACCCCCATCCCTAGTGCCACACACCCCATCCCTAGTGCCACACCCCATCCCTAGGGCCACACACCCCATCCCTAGTGCCACACCCCCATCCCTAGTGCCACACCCCATCCCTAGTGCCACACCCCCATCTCTAGTGCCACACACCCCATCCCTAGTGCCACACCCCATCCCTAGTGCCACACACCCCATCCCTAGTGCCACACCCCCATCCCTAGTCCCACTTCCCCATCCCTAGTGCCACACCCCCATCCCTAGTGCCACACACCCCATCCCTAGTGCCATACCCCCATCCCTAGTGCCACACCCCCATCCCTAGTGCCACACCCCATCCCTAGTGCCACACCCCCATCCCTAGAGCCACACCCCCATCCCTAGTGCCACACACCCCCATCCCTAGTGCCACACCCCCATCCCTAGTGCCACACCCCCATCTCTAGTGCCACACCCCCATCCCTAGTGCCACACCCCGTATCCCTAGTGCCACACCCCCATCCCTAGTGCCACACCCCCATCCCTAGTGCCACACCCCCATCCTTAGTGCCACACCCCCATCCCTAGTGCCACACCCCAATCTCTAGTGCCACACCCCCATCCCTAGTGCCACAACCCCATCCCTAGTACCACACCCCATCCCTAGTGTCACACCTCATCCCTAGTGCCACACCCCATCCCTAGTACCACACCCCATCCCTAGTGCCACACCCCCATCCCTAGTGCCACACCCCCATCCCTAGTACCACACCCCATCCCTAGTGCCTGGATTATATTTTGCCACATGCCTTAAATCGTAAAGCAACTCGTTTTTCTCGGTCGCCCATGCTATTTCAATATTTCAATAATAAATAATTAGATTTTTCCATCGTGTTAAAGATGGAGGATAGATTGATTTCCAAGTTTTAGTATAGGTTTTTTCAAGATGAGTGATGAGAAGAGAATCGTCCAGTCCATTGGGTATCTCACTACCCTCCCATATGTCATGTTTTAAAATATACAGACAGACGGATTAAAAGTAATTTTACATTCTAATACTTCTGACAGCCAACTTTCTTGCTCCGCCCATAACTTTTGTACTTTATAGCATTTCAAGAAATCATGGATTATTGAGTCATTATTAGTTTTACTCTTAACACATGACTCAGTTGCTGTGCTGTAGGATTTGTGAATTGTCTCTTATATAATACATTCTATGCATTAGTTTATACTGGATTAAGCGTACATTTGAGTTAACTGTAATTTCGTTAGTTATGCTCCAACTTTCCCTCCATCTTGTGCCAACATCAGTTCTTTTTAAGTCTTGGTTCCAACAGAACCAGTGGATAGAACCAGTAGCCCCAGTGGAACCACCACTTTTGGGGGCTTCTGAGTGGCGCAGCGGTCTAAGGCTCTGCATCTCAGTGCTTGAGGCGTCACTACAGACACCTGGTACTGTATCACAACCGACCGTGGTTGGGAGTGCCATAGGGCAGAACACAATTGGCCAAGCGTTGTCCAGGTTTGGCCGGTGTAGGCCGTCATTGTGAATAAGAATGTGTTCTTAACTGACTTGCCTAGTTAAATAAAGGTTCAACTAAAAAGAGTTAATATTTTTTTCTAAGAGATTGTCAGTTGGATATGGTCTCTGCAAGGTTTTGTGTAGGCTACCGATCATATGAACATCCTTTTCTTACTTAAGTAAGATTCCCTTGAGGTCCAAAATATTTCAAATCAACATTTGTGATATGTAACTTTGAAGTTGTATATATTTGACACTATCTACATTGGTCAGTCCAAAATTACTTTTTAATTATGTCATGGAAAGAAATGTATTTCATGTTACCAAGTCATTTACGGTCTATGCCTTTAGTTTTCCATGTGGACCAATTTATCAGTGAATTGTGAAAAGCTATCCAAGGATTGTTCCATAGGGATGAGTTTTAGGGAGAGATATTGGTTCTTGTCGAATACGTTTTATTTTCTTCCATGTTGTTAAAGTGTTTTTAACTATGAAGTTGTTAATGTTCTTAGCTTTATCCTCTGAAAATAGACACGTAAAAATATTCTGGAGATGAGCATGCACATCTTCAATGTGTATCCCATTGTTCCTATTTAGTACATTTAACTATATGTGGCAAGGAAAAGCCTTGGGTGGCGAGTTGATACAGTTCCAAGTCTGGAAGGTTAAAACCACCCTCGGACTTAGGAAGATGTAAAACTTTCCTTTTTATTCTATAAATGTTATTTTCCCATGTAAAGTTTGTTATGACCGAGTATACTATTTTAAAGAATGTCTTCGGTGGGGTAATTGGTATTACTGAAAATAAATACAAAACCTTTAGCAACCTTGTCATTCTAAAGAGGTTTATTCTACCTGTAAGATTTATGGGAAGATTATTCAATTTAATTAGACCTACTTTCATATTGTTAAGTAATGGAATAAAGTTATCTTTGTAAATTTGTTGTCACTTATTAAGCGTCCTAAGTATTTCATATTTTCGTGGTCCACTTAAACAGTTGCTGTAGATTGTGAGTTTTTATTTTATTTTTCCTATTACCATTAGTTTGTGTTTTTTGGGGGGGAAACCATGTGTTTGATGACTTTGATTACCATTCAATTGATTCCATTCCAGCCATTACTTCGAGCCAGTCCTCCCCAGTTAAGGTGCCACCAACCTCCTGTGGTCTGGGAGAAATAGAGAGAGGAGGAGAGAAGATCACAGGTCTTTGGGGCCAGGCAGGTGGTATAGAAGTAGTTCTGGCACTAATGCAACAAGTCACAGTCCATCCCTGTTTGCTCAGTGTGAGAGAGGTTGGCAGGCCGTGCCACAGCCCTCAGATCTTCTCCACATGGTGTGAACGACTTTTATATTTCACCCCAGCCCAGGCTGTTTCACTTGGCTGAAGTTCAGCTCCGTTATGTCTCTCTCCCGGATGCCATGCTGCAGTATAATCCAGACATTATTTGATACAGTGTGTGTGTGTGTGTGTGTGTGTGTGTGTGTGTGTGTGTGTGTGTGTGTGTGTGTGTGTGTGTGTGTGTGTGTGTGTGTGTGTGTGTGTGTGTGTGTGTGTGTGTGTGTGTGTGTGTGCGGCCTTCTGGGTCCTGTGGTCTCCCAGAACACATTCTGGCTGATGTCCTTCCTCTCCCTGACCAACACCCTGACAACATCTAACCCACTGCTCAGAGAACAAGCTTATTCAATTATAATTTCCATGTCTCTCCTGATGGGATGGCGGCTATTACTGGCTAAGTTGATTTTCTCCTTCATTCTAGGCTTCCCCTTTTGATATTTGAGATGGTTTGGTTTTGTAGGATGCTGCATTAGAAATAGTATGCCTTTGAGGTGGCTTGTTTCATTTCAGAATGAATCTTGTATTGAATTATACATGGGTCTTTTTCACACACCTCTGCTTTGTTATGCTTCATTGACGTTCTATTACAGTATTCACTCCTATGAATGGTAGAATCGATCCTTAGTGTTCTTCGCAGGGTCTGATCAATAGTCACACAATTCGTTTAGTCTGAGTACACAACACATTTTGGAGCCCCGGAGGACTCTGCATTAAAAAAACAGTAGTCAGCATGATGATAACGAATCACAAGTGTGTGTGTTCTCTTCAAAGAGGAACTTTTAAGAGCTTCGAAATCGTCAGTGCTTCCTTAGTATCCTGTTTCCTGTTTCCTGGGCTGCTCCATCTGTCGTACCAGGGCTCCCTCCCTCAACAATAAAATGAATGTGGCCATTAAGTAGCACAGCCATGTGTGAATGTTTCAGAGCATCCTACATTAATAGCTTGTCAAATGTGTTTTTCTTATAGGAGGCATTTAAAGTGAGCTGCCAGGCAGATACTGTATGTTGTTGGGCTTGCTTTGTGGAATATGGAGGCACTGTGGGGATTACTTTTCATTCCAGCGACTGGTAATAATCGACGTTTGAAAGACCAGTGAGAGACGTATCATGTCACAATATTAACAATAATTGTTTCTTCACCAAAGGTTTTTCCTCCTTGGGCTGAGATGTACTGACTGCATTAGACTGTCATCATTCAGTACGTCAAACTATGTTCCTAGAAGAAGGTGATCCCACAGTAAAAATAGAAACACCATTGTTGAACCACTTCATTGTTTGGCTTAATGGGCTGCCTGTTACTGTAGCAACCATATACCATACTGTGCATGCTCATTGTACAGTCACACAGCAGCCTCCACTTCCTTATACGCTCTCATCTCTATTGTCACTCACACTGTACGTGTTCCTCTTGGCTTCCTGCTGATGTTCATTTGAAGATGGAAAGTGTTGAAATCCCTGAATAACATGGTTGGCTGTGGCTGAGGAGGAGAGGGGGAGAACAAAGCCCTGGGGTGGAAGGTAGGCTACCGCTACTGCTGCCATTTCCTAAACTAGCTGGGGAGCAATGCTGAGTGAAAAAGATTGCAGGGAGGAGAAGTGTGAGATAGGGAGAAGGGGAGTGGGATAGGAGGGAGGTGGAGAGGGGAGAGGAGGGGGAGAGCTGTGCCACACAGGGAGCAGGTGAAGCAGACAGGGAGGTGCACTAGATGAAGTCAATTACACACACACACAGCTGCTTCCTACTGTACTGGTAATGAGTTTCGCCTTTCCACATGCCTCCACCTCTCTCTCATTAGCTGGGATGTGGCGACCAAAACATTGTTATGACAAAAGGTTTTTCTTTGGCCCTGTCTGTCGACATCAACCTAACCTCACATTTCAGTAAGATTTAGTTCCATTGTGACAGCTGGGAGACATTCCTGAGGAACATAGGAAAGAGAGTACAGGCATGTGTTTGAGACTTGATTTAACTGAGGGAAAAGCTAATATGAGGCATTGTTACATTGAGCAAAAAAATTCTCTCTCTCTCTCTCTCTCTCTCTCGAAGCGTCTTTTGATGGAACGAAAGACAGACGGACGAATCGACAGACAGCCAGGCATACCTGGGGATGAGCAGGGAGTGCTGTGTGTGAAAGGGTCATCGAAAGCAATTTATGTTTATGGCTGGAGAGAGCAACAGAGATCTTATTTGCTGTGTACTGCGAAAGGAATGTTTTAATTCAAACAGAGGCAGCTCTTGATATGGAGACGCATACGGTTCTCTATTTTCTGACATTTCTCTCTCTCTCCAGCCTCATTGTCTCTCTTTCTGCCCCCTCTCTCCCTCCCTCCCTGTCTCCTGTGGAAGCCTGTGTAGAATGATGGAATGAGCTGCTTCTGAACGGGCCCATGAGGTGTGGCTTTTAGAAAGGCCAACCCCAGTGGGGCCGGAGCCTGTGACCCACAGAGAAGTGACAACGAGAGACAGAGACACACACACACAGGATGACAGACAGACAGCCCTGCTGAAGACCAGCGTAAAGCTGCCTCTCCTTTTGACCCCCCTCTCCTCACTGCCGCCCCACTGAAATTGGCTACTGTATAGTAGGCCTACACGCACTGCTGTAACGCTTGACCCGGTAACAGGCACTTTTACACATCAACCAGGTAAACATGATGTATATTGGTGGCGTATTTTATCTGAAAGGATAGTTTGAGAAGAGATAAGAGGTGATCCGTGATTTACATTACATCCGGTGTGATGTGTGAATATGATTATGCATGTGGATCTCAGGTGGAGGTTAGAGTGGCGGAAGAAGTTAGAAGTTAGAGTGGCGGTGGAGGCGATTGAGGGATAGTTGGGTCTCCCAGCATGTCTCTGGGCCTGGCCCTGTGTTCTCCCCTGACAGAGAAGGATGGCTCCACACCTCCTGCCTCTCTCTCTCTCTGCCTGCCTGCAGGGATCAAGACAGGGGGACACAGGCCTGCACACGCTGCATATGTCACGGGTGAGTGGCAGCGTTTGGCCCTGCCTCCCTCAAACGCCCATTGTGCTGCCATGGCCACCTCTCCGAAGGGGGGTGAGGAGAGTGGAGAAAGAGGCTTCTCTAGGGGAGTCACTCAGGGCAGCAGACTGATGAATCTGTCACAATGGGCAAGGATGATTCACATCACCCTCTCTCTCTCTCTCTTTCTCAGTCTTCCAGCACTGTGGTGTGTGTGCTCTTTCATTATTTGTTGCAATGTGTTCTCGAGCAAGCTAGACCTCCTGTTGTGATCTTCAGAAAAAGAGGAAGAAGTACTTAGTGTTCAATTGTTTTGAGCCCATTCCTTTTGTGTTCCAAAGGAGTATGTCCCAAAAACAGTGACTTTAAAGATGAAACAGACCTTTGGTTGAGGACAGGAAAACCAGGGGCACAGTCAGGCATTGGCAGACCAACGGTAGAGACAGTGTTATTAGAGAGAGGAGAGATACTGGTTTATTTTGAGCTGCAGGCAGGGTGACTCATTGAGAGTGACACAACAAAAGTATGTGTGAACTGTGTGAAGAGACGTGTTGACAAGGCTGTCATCATTAGCACCCTCTCACAACGTTTGTAGGGAATACGGTATCTTTACACCCACTGGTGCTGCTGTCTCAGTGGCCAGCTGATGGTTTAGTCTAGAACCATGGTGGAAGCCATTGTGGACTCTATAGTTCCGTCAGTGGACATTATTTGACACCAGCCTGATAGGTCATGCCACCTTTGTAACACCTTCGTAGTGGTCAAGAGACTTTATTATGTGGTTGTGTAGCGGTCTTTATATGTACCACAGGAGAACCAAGAAATGAAGAGTGACACCACGGCTGGCTTTTAGGAATTTATGTTGATCTGCAATAGTATTGTGAAAAGACAGGACCAGAACACATCAGTCTCCAATGCACCATCTGACAAGTTGTTCTTTCTCTCTCAGTGTTTTCTCGGACTCACACAATCACACTCATACATAAAGCCATAATGTATAGTATAAAATAATGACCAGTCCTTAATAAAAAAGAATGTATAATCTTAATTCTTAGACAATAGAACCATACCTGCAATAGTATTATGAAAAGACAGGACAGGAACACATCAGTCTCCAATTCACCATCTGACAAGTTGTTCTATACAGGAGCATGAAGAAAGGTAAAATACATATCCTGTCTCACATCCCCAATGCATTGCTAGGTGCTTTCATTGTTGACAGTACCAAAATACAACAACTCTTGTACAAAAACACTGCAACACAAACAAATTACAATGTGAAATCGCCTCTATCCCATTCAGACCTTAGATGGCCAAAACTACATCTCCCATAATGCAATGCCAGCATCAGTCGGCAGCTCAGCTAACGTCTGCATCACAGAAAGGCATGCTAGCTAGCAACAGCAACACTTTTTAGCAGTCTGTAAATTATATTAATGACAACAATAAAACTCTGAAAGTGACATGTTTCAATTGTCTCACACTCCCTTATAACAATATCTACAGCATTATCCTTGGGATGTTTTATTTATTTCACGTTATGGACTTCTACAAAGGAGTAATCTGCAACACATTCCTTCTCTCTGTGTTTTCTCGGACTGAGGAGAACGGGAGCTGCGGGTAGTACCAGGGTGTTAGTAGGTGACGCAAGCACCCAGATGAAATAAAATACATTTAATGAAACAAAACCTGAAGATGTTTGTTACGCACGCCTCTGAGAAGAGGGAACGCAACTCCCTGCTATAACTCAACTCTCTGAAGTGCAAGAGGTATGGACTGTAGGTGCGAGTAAGGATGACACAAAAGCAGAATTTACCGTTTACTAGGATTTATTTTCATACACGGTAATATGGGGAAAAGGGGCTGGACGGAACCAAAGCAAAGAAAGTAAATATCAAAGTTCCCCCTCTCCTATCTAACCTGCCTGCGTTATGTACTATTCTAATAATTTGAAGTTTGATGGAATAACCTTTTTAACTCTCCTACAGTTGTGTTGTAATAACCCCAACATCATCACTGACTCTTTCACGGCTTTGTCAAGAATGGTTATCTCCTGTGTTCTTTGTAGTGTTCCTTAAAGGCAAGGAGAGTCTTGGGAAAGAACTGTCAAACTATGACAGGAAAAGGGAGGCCACATCAGGGAGAACTGGATAAGAAACAGTTGATCACCCAACCAACTTCCTGCTCCTGCTTTGTAACTTTGCTGTTAGTACAGTAAAATATCACGTCTTGCCATTTTCACAAGGCTTAACTCTCTTTAAGAATCAAAGTCCAGTTGTACTGTAGGCTGTTCTCAAGCTCTGTGTGCAGACATATCAGATACAAAACCCTGGAAAATTAGAGTTCGCCAAACTTGGCTCAGTCAAGTTGAAGAAGTCAAGTTTACAGAATGGAACCTGGAATTGTTACTGTATTTTCAGTGAACTGGAAACTCACATTTGTGACAGTCCACTAGATTCCCCCATGGCCCTTAGCACTAGAGAACATCTCTCTCAAGCTCTCAGATGCAAGAAAAACATGTATTTTTCAGACATTCAAAGTACTCGGATAACTTTGTCTAATATTGGAGAACTAGTACTAGGATTATCTCAATCACCTAAGTAGTCACCAAAGTAAAAACGGTTGAAATTGCACAATGTGTGTCAACTGCAGTGCAAAATATACACCAGATATTTGATATTTGACCACTAAATTGAGTTGCTATTGGATTTAAAGGGATAATCCATTTATCATTTGACAATATGGAATGAATGTGTTGCCCACAGTATGACCTCTGTGGATAATGGGATTGTGTGTATTTGTGTGTGTATATTAGTAAGTGTGTGCTGTCCATGGACTTGTGTTTCTACAATATTGGATCTTGTCTCCACGCCACTTCACACTATCCTAGTGAAGATGATATATTTGCCTTTTAAAGCTAAAGCAAGTTTGCAATATTTCGGTTACTGCTCAAACAGTGATTCCTTGAAATAGATTAGTTCTGCTAGTGTTTGGATCAATAGATGAAATTACACAAGGCTCCCAAAAGGCCTTTTTAATGAAAATGCGTAAGAACACCAATACTGTTTTCTCAAAAGCTGATGCACATTGATTTGTGGGGGCACTTTTATAAATTGAGCTCAGCGCTGTGTGTGTGTGTGTGTGTGTGTGTGTGTGTGTGTGTGTGTGTGTGTGTGTGTGTGTGTGTGTGTGTGTGTGTGTGTGTGTGTGTGTGTGTGTGTGTGTGTGTGTGTGTGTGTGTGTGTGTGTGTGTGTGTGTGTGTGTGTCAGTCTGTCTCACTGAGCTGATAGAGATGGGTGGTGGGGGTTAGGCTTTGCACTTGTCTGTTTATCACCTCACACCCAGCCATGTTTTCTCAAGTTTATCATTCCTGTCTCTTAGCATCATTGTGTGGTTGCATGGGCTTCCCAGCTATGGCTTCTCTTATAGCATCTGGCTCATGCCAGTTTACTGTAACTCAGCTCGGCTCAACACACCTTCTTAAATGGATCCTGGGCTGATGTCCTCTTTTTTTACAACAGAAATACAGTAGAGTTGTTCTACCTTTGTGTGTGTGTGTGTGTGTGTGTGTGTGTGTGTGTGTGTGTGTGTGTGTGTGTGTGTGTGTGTGTGTGTGTGTGTGTGTGTGTGTGTGTGTGTGTGTGTGTGTGTGTGTGTGTGTGTGTGTGTGTGTGTGTGTGTGAGTGTGACCCATGAATGTTATTCCAGCAATAGCACAGCATGGTATCCAAGTTGTGTTTTTTACAAGACTTTAAAGGTGCATAAACACTATTTCAGCTGACACTGTTTCAGCTGACAGACACTGTCTGCCGGTAGCCTAGTTAGTCTGTTTGGCTCAGAATATACAGTACTTAACAGCAGGTGGCTGTTAAATGGGTTGTCAGTCAAATATGTATTTTTATTTATGAATTCAGAAAATAATGATATTATTTGCACAGTGTATAATGTAGGCTAGGAGCTTGGAGAAATCAACCGAATAATTGAGAAGAACCTGAGAATCCTCATTTCCCCCGACAATATAATAGTGTTTGGTCACAAGACCCTCAATATTTATTGGAAAGGAGCATCAAGATCATTATGTACTTTCACCACCCTGTGAAGTTCATCATAACTTATTTCATCTGCATGGTGTCCCGAGTCGTAGTGGGAGGACCACACACCATATCATTGCATGACTCCAAGTCTACTTCGATAAGATGGTTGTTATGTCAATATTTGTGCATAAAGCGTTTCCACTGACATTTCTCGCATAATTCATTTTATCGACACAAAAATATCCCACCACGCTGAACAAACAAATGATCTGTCTGCATTTCTAAAATTCCATCACAGCTGTCGTGATTTATTTTTATACGGTATGACTTTACCCACATAACAACTGTGGATGGAAGCTTGGTTACTCATACACAAAGGTTGTGAACCAGTACTTAGCCTTCAGACACACATGGTCACAGAGCCCAGCCAGATCACTCTGGGCTCAATAGCAGTGACAGCTAATGCTTTTAGAATGTTTTTTTGACAAGGGTTTATTGGTGGGAATTTAGTCATTATTGACACTCATTACTAAAAAATGACAATCAAATATTTCTTAAGTAGTATGGCTAATAATGACTAGATTATTGTTTGTTAAGATATGAGTGCCCTTGTATCTGTCCACACTACTGTAATGTTCTCTAAGTGAGAGAACCAATTAAATGACTCGAGGGAGACCTATTAAAAGTGAAAAGATAAAATAAATAAATGGCAAAATGGCAAAAATCACATCTTGGGTACCCTGCTGTTCCGTTGCCTGGTTGACATATGTAGAGACTAACTCACACACAGGGACACACAGGGACACACAGGGACACACAGGGACAAACACACACAGGAACACACAGATACACACACACACTAAAGCACACACAGACACACACAGACACACACACACACACTAACACACACACACACACTAATGCACACACAGGGACACACAGACACACACACACACCCACACTAAAGCACACACAGACACACACACACACTAAAGCACACACAGGGACACACAGGGACCCACACACTAACGCACACACAGGGACACACAAGGGGACACACACTAACGCACACACAGAGACACACAAGGACACACAGGGGGACACACATAGGGACAGACACACAGGGACACACACAGGGACACACAGGGACACACACATAGGGACAGACACACTAACACACACAGGGACACACAGGGACACACACATAGGGACAGACACACTAACACACACAGGGACACACAGGGGGACACAAACTCATACAATTCATTTAGTTTGTTTGTTAAGATTTGTGTGTGGCAAGGAATGTGCTTATAACTTTAAGTTTGTGAAAAATATCTCTGTAGTTTAGCCCAGCCCACCACTTAGGCCTTAATTGGCGATTCTGGTGAATGGCTTTGCTTGTGGATAGTGATATACACTCAGGAAGGACAGAATCCCCGCTGTCTGTCTCTAACACAGCAGCCCTGCTTTTAGGAACACTACCTATAATTATAATAAACTGTAATTAGCGTGGCTGTGAGAGCCTTTGCCGTAGATACATTAGTGGCCTCTTCTGCGCTAGGTCACATTGCTGTTTAGGGTTCTGTCTGGAGCGTGGTCAGTAATGAAATAATACATATGTTGACAAGGAAGCACCACAGACCAAAAGGGGTCATTAGTGAGTTTATGATCATTTTGAAGGATGTTATATAAGGCCACCGTTAATAACAGGGCTGATCGCTCCTTTCCTGTTATTCTCCTCAGTTGACACAGTGAAAAACCAAGAGAATCTTATTTTTCAGTTTCTCCAGTCTCAATATAAGTCCCTTGTGCGGCCTGAGGCTCAGAGAGATAGTAGTTTGAGACCTCAGAGAGATAGTAGTTTGAGACCTCAGAGAGATAGTAGTTTGAGACCTCAGAGAGATAGTAGCTAGTTTAGACAGAGGCTCATTCTGTGAGGTGAGGTGTTGTTCTGTTCTGTTCAGCGGAGTGTTTACCGGACGCTTCAGGGGATCCAAATGAGATTACATTACTGTCAGATTACATTTTAGAATTCACTCTATTCATTGGTTAACCAGAGTAAAGCGATAGCAGCAGTAGCCTCAGTGAAATAACTAGAGACATCGTATGTGGCTTGGGATTTCCGAAGTTAAAAGAGAACCCTAAAACCAAAACCAAAATGTTTCTGAAATTCCCACACACCAAGCAACACCACAGAGGCAGACATTTGACCAAAACAATCTTTTAAGTGTAGGTTTGCTTCTCTGCCACTATAGAAATTGGACAGCAGTATCAGTGATTTATGTTTTTTTTAAATGATTTTACAGCATACCTCAAGTCTACTGCACATGCTCCTCCTCTATTTGGAACCATGTGAATTAATCACCAACATAATCAATGATTTTCATTCATCTTCAAATGTCAATGGTTACATTTGATCACGACAGGCATGGTATTTTTTTAGCTTGTTACAGATCATAAGCTAGTTTGTTTCTAACAAATGTACATGATATGTACATTATGGGTAGGTTTCCCACTACGGTTTGCAATATTTCAATAACCTTGTAGTTGATCTGCCCTGTGGCAACAAACATGTCTATGGTACAGTGTACAGTATAGCAGTTTTAAACCCTGTAATCTGCATACATTTACCAGTTCTTTACATTCACAGCGGCGTGTGTGTGTGTTAGTCACATGATACTGAATGTTAACACCTTCCTGAGGCCCCTGGAGCCATTCTGCTCCACTGGTAACAACTCTGTGTGCCCCATGCCAACTACATAGGTGCAAACAGGGGCCATACAAAGATTATGTACGTACAGAATGCACTCTGGGTGCAAGACCTTAAAAGAAACCAGTCAATTTGTCCCTTTATGGAAATAGCTTTTGAAGGGGCGTGTAATCTTAACTTTAGTTGAACTTACTGATAGCATTATGTGATAGTTACGCTCTTTAGTAGCTTCCTGAATAAAGTATTTTCTTTCTATCAGCACATGTACTCTCACACACAAACATGTTGACATTTATCATGAACACAGTAGACTATAAAGGTATGGGGGTTGTAAATGGGGCTGGGAGAACTCTGTTCCACCTCATAAACTTGATCCTTTACCCACAGCAGTAGCATTATACTACTTGGCTCTCGGTAAAGCCGCAATTTTACAGTCAAAACACCAGGGAAACGGCTCTGTTCAAATTGCTGCTCAACTCTCTGCAACAACGAGAGGCTCTTAAAACCAACTCCCTAGGAGGGGCTCACCGCAACAGTGTTTAACAGAATAGCTGCAGTAATAGATCTGCATGGCTACCTACCTACCATAGACCTGTGTCCTCTCTACAACGCATATCCAGCACTGCTTCCTGTTGTGTTTTATCTGTACCACTTTTCACTTTGGTAACCTTCCTGCATCTCTGCCTGACTAGACTTCCCCATCCAGAGATCAAACAACCCAATTGTTGGATTCTGTAAACAAATGAAATCACTTTCTCCTCCACTGCTTCTCCTTCTCCTGTGCTTCAGGTAGTTCAGTGTACCTGCTCTGCTGTGCATGCTGAGCTACTGTGATGGGCGGGAGAGGTAGTGCCCTAGTGTCCACAGTGTGTGTGAGGACATGAAGGAGTGAGGGAGAGGTAGTGCCCTAGTGTCCACAGTGTGTGTGAGGACATGAAGGAGTGAGGGAGAGGTAGTGCCCTAGTGTCCACAGTGTGTGTGAGGACATGAAGGAGTGAGGGAGAGGTAGTGCCCTAGTGTCCACAGTGTGTGTGAGGACATGAAGGAGTGAGGGAGAGGTAGTGCCCTAGTGTCCACAGTGTGTGTGAGGACATGAAGGAGTGAGGGAGAGGTAGTGCCCTAGGGTCCACAGTGTGTGTGAGGACATGGAGTGAGGGAGAGGTAGTGCCCTAGTGTCCACAGTGTGTGTGAGGACATGAAGGAGTGAGGGAGAAGTAGTGCCCTAGGGTCCACAGTGTGTGTGAGGACATGAAAGAGTGAGGGAGAGGTAGTGCCCTAGGGTCCACAGTGTGTGTGAGGACATGAAGGAGTGAGGAGAGGTAGTGCCTTAGGGTCCACAGTGTGTGTGAGGACATGACGGAGTGAGGGAGAGGTAGTGCCCTAGTGTCCACAGTGTGTGTGAGGGAGAGGTAGTGCCCTAGGGTCCACAGTGTGTGTGAGGACATGAAGGAGTGAGGGAGAGGTAGTGCCCTAGGGTCCACAGTGTGTGTGAGGGAGAGGTAGTGCCCTAGGGTCCACAGTGTGTGTGTGAGGACATGAAGGAGTGAGGGAGAGGTAGTGCCCTAGTGTCTACAGTGTGTGTGAGGACATGAAGGAGTGAGGGAGAGGTAGTGCCCTAGGGTCCACAGTGTGTGTGAGGACATGAAGGAGTGAGGGAGAGGTAGTGCCCTAGTGTCCACAGTGTGTGTGAGGACATGAAGGAGTGAGGGAGAGGTAGTGCCCTAGGGTCCACAGTGTGTGTGAGGACATTAAGGAGTGAGGGAGAGGTAGTGCCCTAGTGTCCACAGTGTGTGTGAGGACATGAAGGAGTGAGGGAGAGGTAGTGCCCTAGGGTCCACAGTGTGTGTGAGGGAGAGGTAGTGCCCTAGGGTCCACAGTGTGTGTGAGGACATGAAGGAGTGAGGGAGAGGTAGTGCACTAGGGTCCACAGTGTGTGTGAGGACATGAAGGAGTGAGGGAGAGGTAGTGATCTAGGGTCCACAGTGTGTGTGAGGGAGAGGTAGTGCCCTAGGGTCCACAGTGTGTGTGAGGACATGAAGGAGTGAGGGAGAGGTAGTGCCCTAGTGTCCACAGTGTGTGTGAGGACATGAAGGAGTGAGGGAGAGGTAGTGCCCTAGTGTCCACAGTGTGTGTGAGGACATGAAGGAGTGAGGGAGAGGTAGTGCCCTAGGGTCCACAGTGTGTGTGAGGACATGAAAGAGTGAGGGAGAGGTAGTGCCCTAGGGTCCACAGTGTGTGTGAGGACATGAAGGAGTGAGGGAGAGGTAGTGCCCTAGGGTCCACAGTGTGTGTGAGGACATGAAGGAGTGAGGGAGAGGTAGTGCCCTAGGGTCCACAGTGTGTGTGAGGACATGAAGGAGTGAGGGAGAGGTAGTGCCCTAGTGTCCACAGTGTGTGTGAGGACATGAAGGAGTGAGGGAGAGGTAGAGGAGAAGAGGGGAACAGAACAGAACAACAGCAAGCTTGGCTGTGTCCTGTGGGTGAAGGAGAGAGGGAGGGAGAGGTAGAAGAGAGGAGAGGAAAGGAGAGGAGATGAAAGGAGAAGAACAGAACAACAGCAGGCCTGGCTGTGTCCTGTGGGTGAAGGAGAGAGGGAGGGAGAGGTAGAAGAGAGGAGAGGAAAGGAGAGGAGATGAAAGGAGAAGAACAGAACAACAGCAGGCCTGGCTGTGCCCTGTGGGTGCTGCCGCCTGTCGCTTCCCCTCTAATCTCCTCTTCACGCGGCCTGTCCCATCTTCTCAGCTACTGCCCATTGTGGGGGGTGATGTGTAAGTGAGAACATTACCCCACTCACTGACAGATCAGCCCTCCTAACCACTGGGCCTGTGTGTGTTTGTGTGTGTCTGTGTGTGTGTGTCTACAGAGGAACACAGCGGCTCTGCGTGTCTCTTGTGTTATGTGGTTAGGTCTACCATGAGGAATTGATTGGGCTCTGTGACAGAATAACTCAGTGACTTGACTGGCTTTCATCTCCGCGCCTCTGGATGCCATTCGTTACATGTGTTTCATCTGTGATGAGAAAGTCTGAAATAAACTGCTCAGGTTTTGTGAAGATATGTCCCCTTTTTTTTTACTGCAATCCATTATGTTAGCGCATGCTAGAAGGTAATAATCATGGACAGCACATTGTTCCGTTGTTTCCGCAGGTTAGTGATTCAGATAGATCAATCCAGACTTTGTGAGAGCGGATGGATACAGTCATTCAATTATGGTAGATGATGATGGCTCGGCTTGGCTGTTCACTGCTAATTGCGTCTTGAAGCCATCAGTCAGCCACTTCTCTGTAAATTACTGGGTCCTATTCTTTTAAGGATGTTTGTTGAATGAATAAAAAAATGTGAGTGTGTGTGTGTGTTCATGCTGAGCAAAAACACTGTATTTCCACCCTGGCTTTCTGCTGTGTCACGTCGTACTTGGTTGCAAACAGAGTAATGAAGGATCAATCGAGATGGTGTTTCATCAGAGGAAGAGCAGAGAGAGAGGAAGAAAGCCCTCTTGGCTCAGATAGCAAGGGGTATTATTTAGGGATTGATTCCTGGTGTTTTGGTCCAACTTGGCTAGCCCATCATTTTAACCAAACGCTGCCCGTCCTCCACCGCCACTTTGGGCGGTGAAGGGCGTGTGGTACTGTATAGGTCCTGGGATGAGAGAGTGTCGTGGAAATTGAGTACTGATCTTGGTCTTGGTCATTTCCTCAAACAATCATCTTTATTTAATATCGATTAAATATTGCAATAATGAGACCGTCAGCCCACCAGTCTTGACTGACTGTTAGGCTGAGAGTCTAGCCTTTACAGACGATGCACAGTTTTTATATAGCTGATACCAAGATTGCTTAGTCAGTCACTTCTAACCTTCCCATAAGCCACCTTGGTAATCTACACAGGATGGTCTTTTACTTAGTTTCCCAGATGCCAGGAAGATGAGACAATGAGGCATTGTTCTTAACTCTTCCAGGCTCTCTCTATCTCCAGTCACACACACCACATCTTGTCTATAGAATGCTAGC
This sequence comes from Salvelinus fontinalis, assembly GCF_029448725.1. Classification (NCBI taxonomy): domain Eukaryota; kingdom Metazoa; phylum Chordata; class Actinopteri; order Salmoniformes; family Salmonidae; genus Salvelinus; species Salvelinus fontinalis. Next base: position 16,773,869 of record NC_074699.1, read on the forward strand.
TTTTAGGTTTTTATCACCAACACAAGTCAATTGTCAGCTTCAAGCTATCTCTAGTAGAACCCATGTCCTCAACACCCAGACTAGCTGAAGGGTGCTAGAGTGGAGACCATAAAACACAGCATTAGCAGGACAGAAATATCTTACTGTTCGTTAAGTAAATAATTGTTACATAGCCAACAAATAAGGTGAATAGATCATTTTTCCCTCACAAGAGAGAAAGACAGAGTAGCACTCCACCACTCCACCACGTTGTCAGTGCAGTTTCCTTAAATCCTATAAACATACGCTACCATTCAAAAGTTTGGGGTCACTTAGAAAATCCTTGTTTTTGAAAGAAAAGCACATTTTTGGTCCATTACAATAACATCAAATTGATCAGAAATACAGCGTAGACATTGTTACTGTTGTAAATGACTATTGTAGCTGGAAATGGCTGATATTTTAATGGAATATCTACATAGGCGTACAGAGGCCCATTATCAGCAACCATCACTCCTGTGTTCCAATGGCACGTTGTGCTAGCTAATCCAAGTTTATCATTTTAAAAGCCTAATTGATCATTAGAAAACCCTTTTGCAATTATGTTAGCACAGCTGAAAACTGTTGTCCTGATTAAAGAAGCAATAAAACTGGCCTTCTTTAGACTAGTTGAGTATCGGGAGCATCAGCATTTGTGGGTTCGATTACAGGCTCAAAATGGGCAGAAACAAAGACCTTTCTTCTGCAACTCGTCAGTCTATTCTTGTTCTGAGGCTATTCCATGCGGCTATGAAGGCTATTCCATGCGAAAAATTGCCAAGAAACTGAAAATCACGTACAACGCTGTGTACTACTCCCTTCACAGAACAGGGCAAACTGGCCCTAACCAGAATAGAAAGAGGAGTGGGAGGCCCCGGTAACAACTGAACAAGAGGACAAGTACATTAGAGTGTCTAGTTTGAGAAACAGATGCCTCACAAGTCCTCAACTGACAACTTCATTAAATAGTAACCGCAAACACCCGTCTCAACGTCAACAGTGAAGAGGCGACTCCGGGATGCTGGCCCACCCACCCACTAGCCAATCAGAATTCGTATTTTTTCACACAAAAGGCTTTATTACAGACATAAATACTCCTCAGCCCCTACGTCCCCTCAACATTTGAGACATCTGTGGCATTGTGTTGTGTGACAAAACTGCACATTTTAAAGTGGCCTTTTACTGTCCCCAGCACAAGGTGCACCTGTGTAATGACCATGCTGTTTAATCAGCTTCTTGATATGCCACGCCTGTCATGTGGATGGAATATCTTGTCAAAGAGAAAAGCTCGGTAAGAAAGACGTGAACAAATTTGTGCAAGAAATTTGAGAGAAATAGGTTTTTTGTGCGTATGGAAAACTTCTGGGATCTTTTATTTCAGCTCATGATTCATGGGACCAACACTTTGCACGTTGTGTTTCTATTTTCCTTCAGTATAGATTATCCTCGCCATTTACTAACTGTACATTCATACACTCTCTCTGTGATCTTGTTTATGACGAATCAGGTGATTGGTCCAGTTCCATAGCTGTTTGTTTGTTCTTCCTCCATGTGTTTTATTTAATAGGACATTTACATCTAGTCTGCTCTACAAAGTCTTATGTTGTATGCACAGTTCTAAAGCACAGAGGCTGTTGGATAATTGAATGGAAAACAGTAGTGGCGTGTTTTGACGAACTCCACCTATCCTCCCCCACATCAAAGCAAGGCCCTGTTCAAATGAGACATCTCTCAGATCCAGCTTTAGTTCTGTGGCTGACATGACAGGCTCCTCTAACAGTGCTGGCCACGGAGTAGTTTTGATCTTGGGAAAGAAGAGACAGCGAGATCATGGGAGTAATTGCGAGTGCCAATGGACATCCCCTATCTAATGCAATCTGCCTTTCTCCTGGCCTGCAATTATCAACAAGGACAGACTAGAGCAGTGCTCCCTGTGCTGTCTGTCTGTTGCCTGTGCTGTCTGTGCTGTCTGTAGGCCAGGCCAGTGACATCCGCAGTAATGTCATGCGGCAGGTCAGTGACATGCAGGTGGAGGGCTGCTGGACACAGATGATGGTGATGATGTTGTGGGATTGATTGTTTGTTTGTTTCACGTTGTGGTGATAAGAATTCGATTGTAACGTTTTTCACAAAGTGGTCAACTAAGCCTGGTTTTGTGATGATGATGATGATGCTGATGATGATGCTGCTGCTGGTGATGATGAGGATGATGATGTTGACGATGACAATATCATCATCACACTCGTCAGTGCATGATCCGAGAAGATTTTAGACATACAGGATTTCTAAAGGAATATTTCTGAATTCAGGAGCTTTTTGTTTAGATCTTCATTAACTGTATGTATAAAACGCTACAAGGAAATCTATTTAGGCTACCACTGGTTAATACTGACTGGTAGTTTCCACAATTAAGTATTTTTGCAATTAGACTAACTTCTTAATTTGATCACCAATCGCTTCTCTGTTGGAGTTGATTCAGCAGGAATTGGTGGACGGAGAGAATGATTTGATATGTGAGTAAACGACAGAGAGAGAGAAAGGAAGAAGAGGGATAAGACGAATTAAGGATGAGTGGGGCAGAGAGACTGAGATGCCCAGCCCCCAGGCATTGCCTGACAACCTACTGTTGTCCCCCTGTTTCCATGGCAATGACGACAAGGTGCCTAAAGTGGAGGAATATGGGAAGGGGCTGGGGAGGGGGAGGGGAGAAATGGAGAGAGAAAGAACGAAAGAGACAGACAGACAGACAGACAGACAGACAGACAGACAGACAGACAGAAGGAAAGAAAATGTGAATTCTTGTAGTAGAAGGAAGAGGGGTAAACCAAGCTCTGCCAAGCTATCTTTTAGAGCACCATTGTCTATAGCTTTTCTTTTGTCTTGGACTGTCCCATTCCCCATCACATATACATGCAGTCTCAGTAAAAAGTAGAAGCCTCCCTGGACAAAGGGTTGAGAGAGCTGTTCAGGGCTGTAGTTTACGTAGATAGCAGCACTAATGTTCTTGTTGTATTCTCAAGAGGCACTAGAGAAGGATGGAGGACAGCGAGAGGGGTTCGAGCGAGAACACACACCTCTCACCCTCATTCATTAAACATCAGCAGAGAAGGACTTCTGAAGGTCAGAACAGAACTGCTCATGCTGTCATCAGACTAAAGGTTCACTGTGATGGTAGAATTCACCTTCAATGTGCTTATTAACGTTAACCTCCTCCATCTCCTGGTGATGTCATGCTCCATTTTACAGACTCACTGAATGTTCTCCTCTCAGATCCTGACTCTTGTGTGTGTGAATTTGAGATGGAAACCATGTTTCTTTTTTATGGCCAACATAATGCCCTGAGAAACGGTTAAAAGTGTACCGATGTTTGCTCAAAATTGTGTCATCTGAGCTCATCTCTGAAATTGGATTAAAGTGCTCATTCTGATTGAGTAGATAGGAGTGTAAGCTCTCCACCTTCAGGACATGAAAGCAACTCCAGCCTCATCCCTGGCTGTGAGCTCTCCACTGATCACACAAAGAGGCAGTAGACATCAAGAGTGTCACCCCTTTTAAAGCAGGCCTCGCTTAGACATCCATTTAATTACTAGACTGCTCCATTTAATTAAGGCGGGGCGGTGAGTTTCTCCTGACACATCCAATTCAGTCCTGGATATACATAGGCTCAGCAGCTACTCTGTACAGGATTTACACACACACACAAAAACACACACACACATAAATGCACGCACGCACACACACATACACAAATGCTGAATACACAATTTCACAAATACACAAATTCCTTGCAGTTTGGCAAGGAAGGGAATGTTTTTAGTAAGCTTTTTCCTAGCCAAAGATATATGAGGGGAGAGTGGATGAACTGTTACAGTAGAAGAGGCAGTAAGGCAGCAAGCTCTTCAACGCCTGTGTGTTGCCAGGAAACTGAATGTTAGATGGAAACTGAATGTTAGATGGAAACTGAATGTTAGATGGAAACTGAATGTTAGATGGAAACTGAATGTTAGATGGAAACTGAATGTTAGATGGAAACTGAATGTTATATGGAAACTGAATGTTAGATGGAAACTGAATGTTAGATGGAAACTGAATGTTAGATGGAAACTGAATGTTAGATGGAAACTGAATGTTAGATGGAAACTGAATGTTAGATGGAAACTGAATGTTAGATGGAAACTGAACGTTAGATGGAAACTGAATGTTAGATGGAAACTGAATGTTAGATGGAAACTGAATGTTAGATGGAAACTGAATGTTAGATGGAAACTGAACGTTAGATGGAAACTGAATGTTAGATGGAAAGAATATCAGTTTGTGTTGAATATATGCTGAGCTTGTATGATGAGATACCGTCCTGTAGGTTCACTTCAACCCCAATCTAGCCCACCTGATTCCAATCTAGCCCACCTGATTCCAATCTAGCCTACCTGATTCCAATCTAGCCCACCTGATTCTCATAATTAGCTGGTTGATAAGATGAATCAGGTCGGTTACAACAGGGGTTGGATTGAAAACCTACAGGAGGGTAGCTTTCCAGGAACAGGGTTCGAGAGCCCTGATCGACCTTGTATAACCAGGGTTTTGCCTTGTAGGTGAGAGGAGAAACACTTAGCCAGGAAGCCCCAGCCACTAGAGCTCAGTAGCTAAACACCATGACTATTGGATATGACAGTCTCAGGAGGAGGTAGGAGGTAGAGGTAGTAAAGAACATCATACTGGTATATGATCTGATAACCCAGGAGAGTCCTACTGCTACGTCTTCCCCGTGCTGGCATGGCCTTCTTTTCAAGCGGCATGTTTCTATTGGACAGGAGCCCACACTCCTGTCATCCAGTCCACCAATCTAGACCACCTGCTGTCCACCATGCTGCCCAGGGCTGGACCAGTGATCTTGGACTTACCAGGTGACCCAGAAGGCAGTGAGAGTAGTGTGAACAATCAGAGAGAGCAGCACTTTACCTGATGACGTAATCAGCAGAAAAACATGATTTAACAGATGACAAAGACAATAACACGGAGTGCAATCTGTCTTGATGGAACAGAACATCATAACACAGGGGTCAGAGGTCAGGGAGCATCATAACACCAACCTCCACTCGCTCCAGATGGACAGCTCAACCACAGGTGGTGTGAGACTCTCCGTAAGCTTCACACTGGGAGGAGATCATTCACATGCATCTCACTTTCCCCCTGCCACATGTCATGTCACAAAGCAGTTCCAGAATCACCTTATCACACTCTAATAGGTGTGGAAGCAATACAAAATACTATTGCCTCATTACATCCTGAATGTGATAGCTGTGTATGGAATCTGTAACAGGGCTGTGATGTGTATGTGTGTGTGTTTGTGTTTGTGTGTCTCTCTCTCTCTCTGATGAGTTTGGGCGCTTGCATCACATTGGACGGGAGTGAGATTTCGTGCACCCCCCACAGCTTTGAGGTTGATGGAAAATCATTATAGATCTTGGCAAGTGGCCGGCGGGTGGTTGCCTAGGAAACCTGGCTGTCTGTCGGTTAGTCCCTTCTTCCCATTGGTCTTGGTGGCCTGATGTCTGTGAAATGCCCAGATTTTAAGACCTTCACTCAGAGTAATGTGTGCTTTGATGGGGGCAGGGGGTCTTGCATGAATGAATGAGATCAAATAAAAGCCGTTAGAAACATAGAATCCATGATGCACGCTGCTCTGTGTGATGTTTACCAGCACTGTGGAGACTTTATTGTAGAAAACAACCATCTTCCACTGGTAGCCAGTGTGTCATTATCATGCAGGTGATTGCAGATGACATGGTTTATCATTGTCGTCTGCCTTGTTTTAGTGGGATTGACTGAGCCCCGTTCACAGTGAGTGGCCCAAATACTGAATGGGGGCAGGGCATTATGTGAGGCGCAGGGAGCGTGTACAGTCGGGTGTGGTGGGTGGGTGGGGGGGGGGGGGGGGGGGGGTTGATAATGTCCACTCTTATGTTGTTATGCTGTAAACCATAACCACAGCCCCTACAGCATTCAAACAGCCCTCTCCATCCCTACCCCTGCTGTCCCCATCCACAGTTCCATCATTACAGCCTCATCAACACCATGCCTATCTCTGTGTGACAGAGAGAGAGCAGTGACCTCTGGGACAGGCCAGTGACTGCAGGGGGCATGCTCCTTGTGATTATCCCTGTTCTCCACTGATGCCTGGGGGTATAGGGTGCTGTAATCACTGCCCCCCCCCCCCTTATTCCACCTCCCACAGTCAGCTCAGGGTCAGTTATCATAACAGTAATAATGGGAAAGCCTGGGAGAACACATCATTAATAGTAGTGGGCTCTGGGCTGGGGGATGACAGTAGAGCTTTCACTGCTGTGAGGTTATCTCTTTAAGAGGGTCCAGAGTCCTGCAATGTAAAGAACATGTGGAGGGTAGGGGTGTGTAGGTGTGTAGGTGTGTAGGGGTGTGTAGGTGTAGAGGAGTGTGTAGATATATAGGAGTATATAGGGGTGTATATATATATATATATATATATATACAGTACCAGTCAAACGTTTAGTCACACCTACTCATTCCAGGGTTTTTCTTTATGTTTACTATTTTCTACATTTTAGAATAATAGTGAAGACATCAAAACTATGAAATATGGAATCATGTGGTAACCAAAAAAGTGTTAAACAAATCAAAATATGTTTTAGATTTTAGATTTTTCAAAGCAGCCACCCTTTGCCTTGTTGACAGCTTTGCACACTCTTGGCATTCTCTCAACCAGCTTCATGAGGTAGTCACCTGGAATGTATTTCAATTAACAGGTGTGCCTTGTTAAAAGTTAAATTGTGGAATTTATTTCCTTCTTAATGCGTTTGAGCCAATCATTTGTGTTGTGACAAGGTAGGGGTGGTATACAGAAGATAGCCCTATTTTATAAAAGACCAAGTCCATGTTATGGCAAGAACAGCTCAAATAAGCAAAGAGAAATGACAGTCCATTATTACTTTAAGACATGAAGGTCAGTCAACACGGAAAATGTACATTTCTTCAAGTGCAGTCGCAAAAACCATCAAGGGCTATGATGAAACTGTCTCTCTTGAGGATCGCCACAGGAAAGGAAGCCCCAGAGTTACCTCTGCTGCAGAGGATAAGTTCATTAGGGTTAACTGCACCTCAGATTGCAGCCCAAATAAATGCTTCACAGAGTTCAATAACAGTCAGCCAGCCATGCTGCATCAGGTGACCTGGCCTCCACAATCCCCCGACCTCAACCCAATTGAGATGGTTTGGGATGAGTTGGACTGCAGAGTGAAGGAAAAGCAGCCAACAAGTGCTCAGCATATGTGGGAACTCCTTCAAGACTGTTGAAAAAGCATTCCTCATGAAGCTGGTTGAGAGAATGCCAAGAGTGTCTTAAGCTGTCATCAAGGCTGTCACGATCGTCTTGCTGAGATAGAGTGGACCAAGGCGCAGCGTGTGCAAAATACATTCTCTTTATTACGAGAAGGGAAAAACACGCAACGAACACTATAACAAAACAACAAACGTGAAGCTATAAACGTAAGTGCACACACAAGCTACAAACGTACAACATAGACAATTACCCACATAAACCTAGTGCCTATGGCTGTCTTAAATATGGCTCCCAATCAGAGACAATTAATGACATCTGTCTCTGATTGAGAACCATTCAGGCAACCATAGACACAGCTAGACACCTACACTAAACACAAACCCATCTACTCTACTTAACCCCCTAAACCATACAACCACCCTAGATAATACAAAAACACATACCTTCCCCATGTCACACCCTGACCTAACTAAAATAATAAAGGAAACAAAGAATACTAAGGCCAGGGTGTGACAAAGGCAAAGGGTGGCTACTTTGAAGAATCTCAAATCTCAAATATATTTTGATTTGTTTAACACTTTTTTGCTTACTACATGATTCCATGTGTGTTATTTCATAGTTTTTATGTCTACAATATAGAAAATATGAAAAAAAATATGAAAAACCCTTGAATGAGTAGGTGTGTCCAAACTTTTGACTGGTACTGTATAGATATATAAAAAAGGAACTCAGTCCTGACTTTCAACTTACTCTTGAAAGTTTTGATAGTAGAGTGCACAAGGTGTAGGGCGTTCACTCAATGCTGTAGAATGTAGAGAAAAATGGGGCAGTTCAAGAGGGTGCAAAGAAGTTAATGTCAAAACGTTGTTTTCTTTGCCTTATGTCATTATAAATTACATAGAATAAATCATTAGATTGTTTTCTACAATATTATAACCTTAATATACTTGTACTTGACAGTGTTGATAAAATAAGAATGTTAATTTGCTGTGACTGTTGCTAGTTTAGACTGCACCGCTCTTGGATGTAACTCTTCCATATTTGGCGTTGTGAGGTGGTACAACTTTGAGGTGTTTCCGCTGGTTGGACCAATCAAAATCAACTTGATACCGTCGTCATTTTCACCTCCAGATCCTTGGCTTTCATTGCCTATAACCGCGATGAATCTACGTTGAGAGGGCTGTTTCTATGGCGATTTAAAGGGAAAGGCTCATTGAAAACAGGAACAGGTTGTCTACGCACAGAGTGGATATTGAAATTGAGTCTTTTAGCTTTGTAAATTAATATATATTTAGACCCTATTTAGTTTCGTATTCATACGAATTTCATTTACAAAAAGAATTTGCTCACGAACCTGCAGCCACTAGTTAGCGTGCCAGTTGAGTTTCGAAGTTAGCGCCGTTCTGCTGCGGAGCAGCGCCACAGAGTGCTATTGAGCAATGACCACTTTTTGATCATGTCTGTGATGACATTCCATTCATTCTAAACATACTAAATTCTGAGAGTAAATCGTTGATGACTTTTTAAGCATATATTGTAGAGATATGGGGTTTGGACTACTGTTTTCCTGACTGAAGTTTCTATAAACCTTGAATTAATTAATCATTTTCTGTTTGAACAGCCTACAAGGTGCAATCTCTAAATTGGGTAGTGCATCATCAGTTTTCCTCTTGTCCTGTCAGTCATTTCATACCTTAGAGAGCTATTTATAACGTGTCAGAAATGTCCAGATCAATTAGCCCATGTCAGTTAACGTTGTTTAGCTAGGTTTTTTAGCCCATAGATTTTGTTGTCATGTTTGAGTCACTCAAATATCACATGAATACACATTAGACATGGCAAAATGTATAGAATTGCAAGAAAATGAGCTTTAAACCTGCTAAACGTTCTCTCCACCAACACAAGGGGTGTGAACAGTGCTTGTGCCCATAGAAATAGAGGTGGCTTGTTCGCGTGCAGTGTGCATGTTCCCCAAGGCTGTAAGGGGTGCCTGAGTAAAAAAGTTTGGGAACCCCTGTATTAAAGCTCCATTTCCAATAGCTTTGCCTTTGTCTTGGACTGTCCCATTCCCCATCACATAGACATGCAGTCTCAGTAAAAAGTAGAAGCCTCCCTGGACAAAGGGTTGAGAGAGCTGTTCAGGGCTGTAGTTTACGTAGATAGCAGCACTAATGTTCTTGTTGTATTCTCAAGAGGCACTAGAGAAGGATGGAGGACAGCGAGAGGGGTTCGAGCGAGAACACACACCTCTCACCCTCATTCATTAAACATCAGCAGAGAAGGACTTCTGAAGGTCAGAACAGAACTGCTCATGCTGTCATCAGACTAAAGGTTCACTGTGATGGTAGAATTCACCTTCAATGTGCTTATTAATGTTAACCTCCTCCATCTCCTGGTGATGTCATGCTCCATTTTACAGACTCACTGAATGTTCTCCTCTCAGATCCTGACTCTTGTGTGTGTGAATTTGAGATGGAAACCATGTTTCTTTTTTATGGCCAACATAACACCCTGAGAAACGGTTAAAAGTGTACCGAATTTGTGTCGTCAGCTCATCTCTGAATTGGGATTAAAGTGCTCATTCTGGTCAATTTAGATTGGGGCGTAAGCTCTCTATATCCATGAGATCAAAGCAACTCCAGCCTCTATCCTGGCAGTGGATTTTCCGCAGCCAGCTATTGGAGTGTGTAGGAGTAGGAGTGTGTAGGAGTGTGTATGGGTGTGTAGGTGTGTAAGAGTGTGTACAGGCTGCAGTGTACATAAACGCTCCGGACTGGAATGTGGCCTGGCAGTCAGACAGGAGAGAGGGCTTTGGGGTCAATGACATTCCGACCAAGGGATCTAGGAGGGCTTATTGGGGTTTGTCTTCTGAAAAGCATAGTTTAACTTTCCTGTTCAGTTGGTGGACTGCAAATAAAATACATTGTTGCGATATCAGATAATTGTGTTGTGGAAGGCTTACGATTGATCACGATGTGTACTGTTCAGGATGTCAGGGTTGTTATGCTGTGTGTGTGGTGTGTGTGTGTGTGTGTGTGTGTGTGTGTGTGTGTGTGTGTGTGTGTGTGTGTGTGTGTGGTGTGTGTGTGTGTGTGTGTGTGTGTGTGTGTGTGTGTGTGTGTGTGTGTGTGTGTGTGTGTGTGTGTGTGTGTGTGATCACGATGTGTACTGTTCAGGATGTCAGGGTTGTTATGCTGTGTGTGTGTGTGTGTGTGTGTGTGTGTGTGTGTGTGTGTGTGTGTGTGTGTGTGTGTGTGTGTGTGTGTGTGTGTGTGTGTTTGCGTGTGTTTGCGTGCGTGCATGCGTGTGTGGCTGTCAGAGTGCAGTACATTCTTTCATGTCTCTGTGTGGCACAACCTGTGATGAGTTGCTTGGAAAGTTTAGACCCCTCTTTCATCCCATTTCAGGAGCCATTTTGTTTTGGTGTGCATATGTATGTGTTCTACATGCCAGAGTTGTTGGCTCAGTTGATGGTCATGAGTGTAGCCAGTGTGTCTGTTGGTGGCTATGTGTAAATGCTGTGCTTTGTTTTGTGTGGTTAAGGTGGTTGTCGTATATATCTCTGGATGGTAAGCTTCCACTGTAGGGGCCATGTAGTGCAGCCAGATGTGGGAGAGAGAGAAGAGAGAGGCTATTCTCTCCTGATGATAGGCAACACTAAACAACAGGAGTCTGATTGGAGTCTGATTGGAAGCCATCTCAATACAGAAACCTTTAATGGTAGGATGCAGGAATCGATGGCCCTGATACTGTGTAGCTAATGAGATTAGATGTGGGTATTTCATGGATAATTTGCTCCTTTTAGAGAATACGTTGGTTTGTGTTGATAACAGTCAGTTGAGATTGAGATTAATTGATTAGCCTATTTGGGTGTCCCATTTTGAACACAAATAAATTGTATAAATTGCAGCAGGGCAGAAGTAAAAGAAGGGGAGCTTTTCCAAGCTGGTGAGTTGAGCTGAATAGGTGGCCAGGCCTCAGTGACTACAGTGGTAAAGTGTCTTAATCCTTTCCCCAGTGCAGCAGAGAGAGAGAAATCCCTGTGTGATTGACACAAAGCTATCACAGGCAGCCCTCTCTATATCACCTCTCAGCCAGAGACAACCATAGCTACAGCCTCTGCTCCAGCCAGCCTCAGCCCAGGGTTTAGCAGCTCCACTAGCCCCTAAAGCCTACCTGACTATCCTTCTCCCTGTCTCCTTCAGGGGACCAAAGCTGTTTCACTCTCAGACATCTAACTTCCTGAAGTTTCCCCTTATGACCAGCTGTCCGAGTAGTGACAAGGCTGAGTGGTTTCCATGCTCTACCATTGATATCTCACCAGTTAAGAGTGTTAGCTAATGAATGTTCCCTTTGTCCCCTGGAAGAGGGCTGGTGCAGGACTTAATGCAGCCAGCCTGTCCTTCCTCTCCTCCACCATCCGAGATGTAAGAATGAAACTTGGAGATAAGAGGGAGGAGTCCCCTGGGTGCCATGACAACTAAGCTCTATGGAAAGAAAAGTGAAACTGAACTGTGTTGCCGCGGTAATAGCCATCCATTCATGTGCTCCTGGGTTCTTTATGTGGTATCAGAGGTTGACGGGGGCTGTTTGGAGATCAGGTGTGTGAGACGGTTACAGTGTTGCTCTGGACCAGAGGTGTCTGTGCTAACGACAGGAGCATAAGAGAGGAGCTGATCTCTGTGTGTCTGCTGTCTGGCACAGACCAGGGCTGCTTTTACTGCTGAACAGATTTACTATCAGACTGCATTTGCAGGGATACAGCCTTTATCTCCATCTCTCCCTCCCCCCTTCCCTCCCTCTTGCTCTCTCTCTCTCTCTCTCTCTCATGCTCTCTCTCTCTTCCTCTGTTGCAACAGAATGCGTGATCTATAATTCATGAGAGCAAATAGATAGTGAAGCGTTCACATCTCGCTAGACATCTGCCTTTGAAATGATCATCACTCTCCAAGCTTCCGATACATATTTATGTCACTTGCAGAATATGTTTAATGATGCCATCAAATTATAATTTCAGAATTAAAATGACTGAGTATGTAAAATCATCTTGCCTCGATTTTGTCACTGTTCAAAACAAAAGAATCTTACAGTGTAGACATAAACATGCATAATTATGTAGACAGTAGGTTACAGTGATAAGATGTGTACATTTTGGCAGACAATAGGTATTGGTTCCTGCACACTGTATATACATGTCACGTACGTTAGAATAAATATCGGACCAAGGCACAGCAGATGTTGAGTTCCACATTATTTATTAGAAAGTGAAACTATGCAGAGACAAAAACAAATAAACAATAAACTAACAACAAGCTGTGACTACAGAGTTGCTACGTGCACTAACTCAAAACAATATCCCATAAACACAGGTGGAAAAAAGCTACCTAAATATGATCCCCAATTAGAGACAACGATTACCAGCTGCCTCTAATTGGGAATCATACACAATCACCAACATAGAAAAACAAACCTAGAACCCCACATAGAAATAATAAACTAGACCAACCCCCCAGTCACGCCCTGACCTACTCTACCATAGAAAATAAGGACTCTCTATGGTCAGGACGTGACAATACAACTATGTTCATTTAAGGTGTTCTACTTTCTCCTCGTTGCTAATCTGCAGTCAGGGAGTCACTCAGCACATTTTGATTGGACAAGATAAATAATCGTCCTGATCTAAAACAGTAAGGATCTGCCATTCTCATTGATCTTCAGCCCTCATCTAAAATGGGTAAAATGTGAATAACACTGTGCAAATTTAACATCTCCCAAATGTTCTTACTGTACATCCATTGGGGCTCAGTAAGATAGTAGGCTAGATCCCAGGCAGTTACACGTGCGCACAGCCTCGGTAGTCTGACAGAATCAGGAGCAAAATGGTGGTATTTCTGTACAGGTGCAGAAAGTGAGCTGGAACTAAGGAATATGGACAATGGCCATTATGTCCTAATACATGTAACAAAATATTAGGACATAATATCACATCTCACATTCAAAGAATACCGATATTAGGAAAATACCCTTCTACATAGAAAACTCAAATGATAGAATATGCAGATGTGACCCAAGCTCGCTCTCCAAGCAGTTCAGGTCAGCAATACAGAATAACTTTCAACTCTAATAATAAACAATGTCAAATGTTTTACTCGTGTGTGATTTTTATGTAACGACTGCAATGTATGTTAGAAGGGTTTTAACAACAGGAATATGTCTGAAACAGTTAGCGACATAAACAAACATTAGCATTTGCAATCTGTGTTTGCCGTGAAATGAGTGGACAGCATTGGAGTAGGCGCTCTCTCACCGTCTGGTTCAGTGTGTTTTCAGTATATTTTTGAGTTTTCATTTTTGAGTTCTCATTTTGAGTATCAGTCAAAGACTTAAACAAGTTAAGATGGCTACAACAGTGAAGGGGATTGGTTTGCCCTTGGCTTGGTAGTGAAAGGCTTCCTCTAGGTCTGACGTCTTTCCAGCTAAACTCAGGGATTGAGAGAGAGGCTAGCGTGTAAGTGAGAGGGAGAGATGGAGAGGGGGAGAGAGAGAGAGAAGCTGGGTGGGTGGGGGGGTGTTGTTGGTTAATGGTGGGTGAAGGAGAGAGAATGTAGAGAAACAGAATGCTGGAGGCTAATAGAACACCAGATATGAAGTTTCAAAAATGTACTGTGATACTGTGATGTGTCAACTCACACCAAGGAGATATGATCACAATCCATGATCACACCACAGTTAACCTATAGGGAAAAACTTGTTGGTTAAACCATGTTGGTTATCCTAACTGTTCTACTGCGTTTTCCTCCCTTCCACTGACCTATAGTGTTGTTCTCTTTCAGGTGCTGCTGTCTGGACTGATAGGAGTGGTGTCATGGAAGAGGCCTCTCTCTCTGGTGGTGAGTGATAGTCTAACTCTAACTTCCTGATCTGACCTAAGCCAGTTGCCCCTCTCCAAGCCCTCTCCAGGGCAACTGGTTTTCAGTGGTGTAAAGTATTTAAGTAAAACTACTTTAAAGTTATACTTTAGTAGTTTTTGGGGGTATCTGTACTTTACTTTATATTTTAGCAATTACATTTACTTTTGATACTTAAGTATGTTTAAAACCAAATACTTTTAAACTTTTACTCAAGTAGGATTTTACTGGGTAACGTTCACTTTAGTCATTTTCTATTAAGTAATCTTTACTTTTACTCAAGTATGACAATTGGGTAGTTTTTCCACCACTGCTGGTTTTGGCACCCAGGGTAACAGCATGCGAGGGTGTTGTCTGTGTGACCATCTACTGTGAGAAGGCCTGGATTTGTGCTAGCTGGGATAAAATACTGTTAAAATAGATCACAACTCCAATGCCTTTGAGAAAGGATACTCTCAGCTCAACCACTGACCTGGAAATGGTCAGACTACACTGAACTAGGAACTGTTTGTAAGGGATGTGTGACTGGCTGCAGGGAAGTCAGGCGCAGGAGAGCAGAACTGGGTAAAAACCAAAGCAGTTTAATATGAAAAAAAAACAACGGCACCCAGAACACCAAATATGGGTACAAAATAACCCGTTGCGAACCAGTCAAAGTGCACAAACACTTTACAACAAACAATTTCACACACAGACATGGGGGGAACAGAGGGTTATATACACGACAAGTAATGAGGGAATGTAAACCAGGTGTGTGGGAAAACAAGACAATACAAATGGAAAATGAAAGGTGGATCGGCGATGGCTAGAAGACCGGTGACGTCGACCGCCGAGCGCCGACCGAACAAGCAGAGGAACCCGACTTCGTCGGAAGTCGTGACACTGTTTGACGTTTCTATCGCTTTTAGTTCTGTAATAGGGACAATCTTTCCACTGTGTCGTCAGTACAGTCGCCCACAGTGTCAGGAATCAAAATGGGCTGGAATGCTTCAGCAGCACAGAAATGACAGGTATGTTTGTCCTGCAGGCATCTTTACAATGGGTTTTTCTTCCTCCTAAGTAGTTGTTTTTCTTTGTTTGTAATGCCGGAGGGTTGTATCATAAACACCACACTGTCTTCAGAAACATCTATGTCATAGGGCCTTATAGCAATGATCAAAGGGCCAGTGTCACTCCTACTCAGTCCTCACTATCACCATTCTCCTCAGGACATCAGAGAGCAGAGAACCTCTCACTGTCATGCTCCTCATGTGTATAATTCTCTAATTTGACATTTTTGCCATGTTAGACACAATCATCATACAATGTTTTCTCAGAGTTGCTCAGCTGTGTAATGGATTTCTCTTTCCAGAAGGCTTATGACGGAAATCACTATCAGAGTCTCTGAGATGAGCCGGAGAGGAGGATCTAATAGCCTGTCATGTTAGACTACAGTCAAACCTGTGTTCAGAGCCTCTCCTCATTGTGGATTTACAGTAGCTCCTAGTCTGGTGGACAACCTGTGAATGGGATGTAAAATGTATGCATTGAGTCTGCAATGTGCTGCCAAGCATTGGTTTCATACATAATAGCAGCATGGCTTGAGAAAGCTTCCTAAATTTCTGATGTGTCTCTTTCCTTGGTCTGAGTGTGGACGTGTAGGGATCCATCCAGTCAGTGGGCTGTATGTTGGTGATGTGGTGCCTGCAGTGTGCTGTAATTAGTGTTAGTGATGTGTGGTGTCTGCAGTGTGCTGTAATTAGTCTTAGTGGTGTGTGGTGTCTGCAGTGTGCTGTAATTAGTGTTAGTGGTGTGTGGTGTCTGCAGTGTGCTGTAATTAGTGTTAGTGGTGTGTGGTGTCTGCAGTGTGCTGTAATTAGTCTTAGTGGTGTGTGGTGTCTGCAGTGTGCTGTAATTAGTGTTAGTGGTGTGTGGTGTCTGCAGTGTGCTGTAATTAGTCTTAGTGATGTGTGGTGTCTGCAGTGTGCTGTAATTAGTCTTAGTGGTGTGTGGTGTCTGCAGTGTGCTGTAATTAGTCTTAGTGATGTGTGGTGTCTGCAGTGTGCTGTAATTAGTCTTAGTGATGTGTGGTGTCTGCAGTGTGCTGTAATTAGTGTTAGTGATGTGTGGTGTCTGCAGTGTGCTTTAATTAGTGTTAGTGGTGTGTGGTGTCTGCAGTGTGCTTTAATTAGTCTAGTGATGTGTGGTGTCTGCAGTGTGCTGTAATTAGTGTTAGTGATGTGTGGTGTCTGCAGTGTGCTTTAATTAGTCTAGTGATGTGTGGTGTCTGCAGTGTGCTGTAATTAGTGTTAGTGATGTGTGGTGCCTGCAGTGTGCTGTAATTAGTGTTAGTGATGTGTGGTGTCTGCAGTGTGCTGTAATTAGTGTTAGTGATGTGTGGTGTCTGCAGTGTGCTGTAATTAGTGTTAGTGGTGTGTGGTGCCTGCAGTGTGCTGTAATTAGTCTTAGTGATGTGTGGTGTCTGCAGTGTGCTTTAATTAGTCTTAGTGATGTGTGGTGTCTGCAGTGTGCTGTAATTAGTGTTGGTGATGTGTGGTGTCTGCAGTGTGCTGTAATTAGTGTTAGTGATGTGTGGTGTCTGCAGTGTGCTGTAATTAGTCTTAGTGATGTGTGGTGTCTGCAGTGTGCTGTAATTAGTGTTGGTGATGTGTGGTGTCTGCAGTGTGCTGTAATTAGTGTTAGTGATGTGTGGTGTCTGCAGTGTGCTGTAATTAGTGTTAGTGATGTGTGGTGTCTGCAGTGTGCTGTAATTAGTGTTAGTGGTGTGTGGTGTCTGCAGTGTGCTGTAATTAGTGTTAGTGATGTGGTGTCTGCAGTGTGCTGTAATTAGTGTTAGTGTGTGGTGCCTGCAGTGTGCTGTAATTAGTGTTAGTGGTGTGTGGTGTCTGCAGTGTGCTGTAATTAGTGTTAGTGATGTGTGGTGTCTGCAGTGTGCTGTAATTAGTGTTAGTGTGTGGTGTCTGCAGTGTGCTGTAATTAGTGTTGGTGATGTGTGGTGCCTGCAGTGTGCTGTAATTAGTGTTAGTGATGTGGTGTCTGCAGTGTGCTGTAATTAGTGTTAGTGGTGTGTGGTGTCTGCAGTGTGCTGTAATTAGTGTTAGTGATGTGTGGTGTCTGCAGTGTGCTGTAATTAGTGTTAGTGGTGTGTGGTGTCTGCAGTGTGCTGTAATTAGTGTTAGTGGTGTGTGGTGTCTGCAGTGTGCTGTAATTAGTGTTAGTGGTGTGTGGTGTCTGCAGTGTGCTGTAATTAGTGTTAGTGATGTGTGGTGCCTGCAGTGTGCTGTAATTAGTGTTAGTGTGTGGTGTCTGCAGTGTGCTGTAATTAGTGTTGGTGATGTGTGGTGCCTGCAGTGTGCTGTAATTAGTGTTAGTGTGTGGTGCCTGCAGTGTGCTGTAATTAGTGTTAGTGGTGTGGTGCCTGCAGTGTGCTGTAATTAGTGTTAGTGGTGTGGTGCCTGCAGTGTGCTGTAATTAGTGTTAGTGTGTGGTGTCTGCAGTGTGCTGTAATTAGTGTTAGTGTGTGGTGTCTGCAGTGTGCTGTAATTAGTGTTAGTGGTGTGGTGCCTGCAGTGTGCTGTAATTAGTGTTAGTGTGTGGTGCCTGCAGTGTGCTGTAATTAGTGTTAGTGGTGTGTGGTGTTTGCAGTGTGCTGTAATTAGTGTTAGTGATGTGTGGTGTCTGCAGTGTGCTGTAATTAGTGTTAGTGTGTGGTGCCTGCAGTGTGCTGTAATAAGTGTTAGTGGTGTGGTGCCTGCAGTGTGCTGTAATTAGTGTTAGTGATGTGTGGTGTCTGCAGTGTGCTGTAATTAGTGTTAGTGATGTGTGGTGCCTGCAGTGTGCTGTAATTAGTGTTATTGGTGTGGTGTCTGCAGTGTGCTGTAATTAGTGTTAGTGGTGTGTGGTGTCTGCAGTGTGCTGTAATTAGTGTTAGTGATGGGTGGTGCCTGCAGTGTGCTTTAATTAGTCTAGTGATGTGTGGTGTCTGCAGTGTGCTGGAATTAGTGTTAGTGATGTGTGGTGCCTGCAGTGTGCTTTAATTAGTCTAGTGATGTGTGGTGTCTGCAGTGTGCTGTAATTAGTGTTAGTGATGTGTGGTGCCTGCAGTGTGCTTTAATTAGTCTAGTGATGTGTGGTGTCTGCAGTGTGCTGTAATTAGTGTTAGTGATGTGTGGTGTCTGCAGTGTGCTTTAATTAGTCTAGTGATGTGTGGTGTCTGCAGTGTGCTTTAATTAGTGTTAGTGATGTGTGGTGTCTGCAGTGTGCTGTAATTAGTGTTAGTGATGTGTGGTGTCTGCAGTGTGCTTTAATTAGTCTAGTGATGTGTGGTGTCTGCAGTGTGCTGTAATTAGTGTTAGTGATGTGTGCTGTAATTAGTGTTAGTGGTGTGGTGTCTGCAGTGTGCTTTAATTAGTGGTAGTGATGTGTGGTGTCTGCAGTGTGCTTTAATTAGTCTAGTGATGTGTGGTGTCTGCAGTGTGCTGTAATTAGTGTTAGTGATGTGTGGTGTCTCCAGTGTGCTGTAATTAGTGTTAGTGGTGTGGTGTCTGCAGTGTGCTGTAATTAGTGATGTGGTGTCTTCAGTGTGCTGTAATTAGTGTTAGTGATGTGTGGTGTCTGCAGTGTGCTGTAATTAGTGTTAGTGATGTGTGGTGTCTGCAGTGTGCTTTAATTAGTGATGTGGTGTCTTCAGTGTGCTGTAATTAGTGTTAGTGATGTGTGGTGTCTGCAGTGTGCTGTAATTAGTGTTAGTGATGTGTGGTGTCTGCAGTGTGCTGTAATTAGTGTTAGTAGTGTGGTGTCTGCAGTGTGCTGTAATTAGTGTTAGTGATGTGTGGTGTCTGCAGTGTGCTTTAATTAGTCTAGTGATGTGTGGTGTCTGCAGTGTGCTGTAATTAGTGTTAGTGATGTGTGGTGTCTGCAGTGTGCTTTAATTAGTGTTAGTGATGTGTGGTGTCTGCAGTCTGCTGTAATTAGTGTTAGTGATGTGTGGTGTCTGCAGTGTGCTTTAATTAGTGGTAGTGATGTGTGGTGTCTGCAGTGTGCTGTAATTAGTGTTGGTGATGTGTGGTGTCTGCAGTGTGCTGTAATTAGTGTTAGTGATGTGTGGTGTCTGCAGTGTGCTGTAATTAGTGTTAGTAGTGTGGTGTCTGTAGTGTGCTGTAATTAGTGTTAGTGATGTGTGGTGTCTGCAGTGTGCTTTAATTAGTGTTAGTGATGTGTGGTGTCTGCAGTGTGCTGTAATTAGTGTTGGTGATGTGTGGTGTCTGCAGTGTGCTGTAATTAGTGTTAGTGATGTGTGGTGTCTGCAGAGTGCTGTAATTAGTGTTAGTGATGTGTGGTGTCTGCAGTGTGCTTTAATTAGTCTAGTGATGTGTGGTGTCTGCAGTGTGCTGTAATTAGTGTTAGTGATGTGTGGTGTCTGCAGTGTGCTTTAATTAGTCTAGTGATGTGTGGTGTCTGCAGTGTGCTTTAATTAGTCTTAGTGATGTGTGGTGTCTGCAGTGTGCTGTAATTAGTGTTAGTGATGTGGTGTCTGCAGTGTGCTGTAATTAGTGTTAGTGATGTGTGGTGTCTGCAGTGTGCTGTAATTAGTGTTAGTGATGTGGTGTCTGCAGTGTGCTGTAATTAGTGTTAGTGATGTGTGGTGTCTGCAGTGTGCTGTAATTAGTGTTAGTGATGTGTGGTGTCTGCAGTGTGCTGTAATTAGTGTTAGTGATGTGTGGTGTCTGCAGTGTGCTGTAATTAGTGTTAGTGATGTGGTGTCTGCAGTGTGCTGTAATTAGTGTTAGTGATGTGTGGTGCCTGCAGTGTGCTGTAATTAGTGTTAGTGATGTGGTGCCTGCAGTGTGCTGTAATTAGTGTTAGTGATGTGTGGTGTCTGCAGTGTGCTGTAATTAGTGTTAGTGGTGTGGTGCCTGCAGTGTGCTGTAATTAGTGTTAGAGGTGTGTGGTGTCTGCAGTGTGCTGTAATTAGTGTTAGTGATGTGGTGCCTGCAGTGTGCTGTAATTAGTGTTAGTGATGTGGTGTCTGCAGTGGGCTGTAATTAGTGTTAGTGATGTGTGGTGCCTGTAGTGTGCTGTAATTAGTGTTATTGGTGTGGTGTCTGCAGTGTGCTGTAATTAGTGTTAGTGGTGTGGTGCCTGCAGTGTGCTGTAATTAGTGTTAGTGATGTGTGGTGTCTGCAGTGTGCTGTAATTAGTGTTAGTGGTGTGTGGTGTCTGCAGTGTGCTGTAATTAGTGTTGGTGATGTGTGGTGTCTGCAGTGTGCTGTAATTAGTGTTAGTGATGTGTGGTGCCTGCAGTGTGCTGTAATTAGTGTTAGTGATGTGTGGTGTCTGCAGTCTGCTGTAATTAGTGTTAGTGGTGTGTGGTGTCTGCAGTGTGCTGTAATTAGTGTTAGTGGTGTGGTGCCTGCAGTGTGCTGTAATTAGTGTTAGTGATGTGTGGTGTCTGCAGTGTGCTGTAATTAGTGTTAGTGGTGTGTGGTGTCTGCAGTGTGCTGTAATTAGTGTTAGTGGTGTGGTGCCTGCAGTGTGCTGTAATTAGTGTTAGTGATGTGTGGTGTCTGCAGTGTGCTGTAATTAGTGTTGGTGATGTGTGGTGTCTGCAGTGTGCTGTAATTAGTGTTAGTGATGTGTGGTGTCTGCAGTGTGCTGTAATTAGTGTTAGTGATGTGTGGTGTCTGCAGTGTGCTTTAATTAGTCTAGTGATGTGTGGTGTCTGCAGTGTGCTGTAATTAGTGTTAGTGATGTGTGGTGTCTGCAGTGTGCTGTAATTAGTGTTAGTGATGTGGTGCCTGCAGTGTGCTGTAATTAGTGTTAGTGATGTGTGGTGTCTGCAGTGTGCTGTAATTAGTGTTAGTGATGTGTGGTGTCTGCAGTGTGCTGTAATTAGCGTTAGTGATGTGGTGCCTGCAGTGTGCTGTAATTAGTGTTAGAGGTGTGTGGTGTCTGCAGTGTGCTGTAATTAGTGTTAGTGATGTGGTGCCTGCAGTGTGCTGTAATTAGTGTTAGTGATGTGTGGTGCCTGCAGTGTGCTGTAATTAGTGTTAGTGATGTGGTGCCTGCAGTGTGCTGTAATTAGTGTTAGTGATGTGTGGTGTCTGCAGTGTGCTGTAATTAGTCTTAGTGATGTGTGGTGCCTGCAGTGTGCTGTAATTAGTGTTAGTGATGTGTGGTGTCTGCAGTGTGCTGTAATTAGTGTTAGTGATGTGGTGCCTGCAGTGTGCTGTAATTAGTGTTAGTGATGTGTGGTGTCTGCAGTGTGCTGTAATTAGTCTTAGTGATGTGTGGTGTCTGCAGTGTGCTGTAATTAGTGTTATTGGTGTGGTGTCTGCAGTGTGCTGTAATTAGTGTTAGTGGTGTGGTGCCTGCAGTGTGCTGTAATTAGTGTTAGTGATGTGTGGTGTCTGCAGTGTGCTGTAATTAGTGTTAGTGATGTGGTGCCTGCAGTGTGCTGTAATTAGTGTTAGTGATGTGTGGTGTCTGCAGTGTGCTGTAATTAGTCTTAGTGATGTGTGGTGCCTGCAGTGTGCTGTAATTAGTGTTAGTGATGTGGTGCCTGCAGTGTGCTGTAATTAGTGTTAGTGATGTGTGGTGCCTGCAGTGTGCTGTAATTAGTGTTAGTGATGTGTGGTGTCTGCAGTGTGCTGTAATTAGTCTTAGTGATGTGTGGTGTCTGCAGTGTGCTGTAATTAGTGTTAGTGATGTGTGGTGTCTGCAGTGTGCTGTAATTAGTGTTAGTGATGTGTGGTGTCTGCAGTGTGCTGTAATTAGTGTTAGTGATGTGTGGTGTCTGCAGTGTGCTGTAATTAGTGTTAGTGATGTGGTGCCTGCAGTGTGCTGTAATTAGTGTTAGTGATGTGTGGTGTCTGCAGTGTGCTGTAATTAGTGTTAGTGGTGTGTGGTGTCTGCAGTGTGCTGTAATTAGTGTTAGTGGTGTGTGGTGCCTGCAGTGTGCTGTAATTAGTGTTAGTGGTGTGGTGTCTGCAGTGTGCTGTAATTAGTGTTAGTGGTGTGGTGTCTGCAGTGTGCTTTAATTAGTCTAGTGATGTGTGGTGTCTGCAGTGTGCTGTAATTAGTGTTAGTGATGTGTGGTGTCTGCAGTGTGCTGTAATTAGTGTTAGTGGTGTGGTGTCTGCAGTGTGCTGTAATTAGTGTTAGTAGTGTGGTGTCTGCAGTGTGCTGTAATTAGTGTTAGTGATGTGTGGTGTCTGCAGTGTGCTTTAATTAGTCTAGTGATGTGTGGTGTCTGCAGTGTGCTGTAATTAGTGTTAGTGATGTGTGGTGTCTGCAGTGTGCTGTAATTAGTGTTAGTGATGTGTGGTGTCTGCAGTGTGCTTTAATTAGTCTAGTGATGTGTGGTGTCTGCAGTGTGCTGTAATTAGTGTTAGTGATGTGTGGTGTCTGCAGTGTGCTGTAATTAGTGTTAGTGATGTGTGGTGCCTGCAGTGTGCTGTAATTAGTGTTAGTGATGTGTGGTGTCTGCAGTGTGCTGTAATTAGTGTTAGTGATGTGTGGTGTCTGCAGTGTGCTTTAATTAGTGTTAGTGATGTGTGGTGCCTGCAGTGTGCTGTAATTAGTGTTAGTGATGTGTGGTGTCTGCAGTGTGCTGTAATTAGTGTTAGTGATGTGTGGTGTCTGCAGTGTGCTGTAATTAGTGTTAGTGATGTGTGGTGCCTGCAGTGTGCTGTAATTAGTGTTAGTGATGTGTGGTGTCTGCAGTGTGCTGTAATTAGTGTTAGTGATGTGTGGTGTCTGCAGTGTGCTGTAATTAGTGTTAGTGCTGTGTGGTGCCTGCAGTGTGCTGTAATTAGTGTTAGTGGTGTGTGGTGTCTGCAGTGTGCTGTAATTAGTGTTAGTGATGTGTGGTGTCTGCAGTGTGCTGTAATTAGTGTTAGTGATGTGTGGTGCCTGCAGTGTCCTGTAATTAGTCTAGTGATGTGTGGTGTCTGCAGTGTGCTGTAATTAGTGTTAGTGGTGTGTGGTGTCTGCAGTGTGCTGTAATTAGTGTTAGTGATGTGTGGTGTCTGCAGTGTGCTGTAATTAGTGTTAGTGATGTGTGGTGCCTGCAGTGTGCTGTAATTAGTCTAGTGATGTGTGGTGTCTGCAGTGTGCTGTAATTAGTGTTAGTGGTGTGTGGTGTCTGCAGTGTGCTGTAATTAGTGTTAGTGATGTGTGGTGTCTGCAGTGTGCTGTAATTAGTGTTAGTGATGTGTGGTGTCTGCAGTGTGCTGTAATTAGTCTTAGTGATGTGTGGTGTCTGCAGTGTGCTGTAATTAGTGTTAGTGATGTGTGGTGTCTGCAGTGTGCTGTAATTAGTCTTAGTGATGTGTGGTGTCTGCAGTGTGCTGTAATTAGTGTTAGTGATGTGTGGTGTCTGCAGTGTGCTGTAATTAGTGTTAGTGATGTGTGGTGTCTGCAGTGTGCTGTAATTAGTCTTAGTGATGTGTGGTGTCTGCAGTGTGCTGTGATTAGTCTTAGTGATGTGTGGTGTCTGCAGTGTGCTGTAATTAATGTTAGTGATGTGTGGTGTCTGCAGTGTGCTGTAATTAGTGTTATTGGTGTGGTGTCTGCAGTGTGCTGTAATTTGTGTTAGTGATGTGGTGTCTGCAGTGTGCTGTAATTAGTGTTAGTGATGTGTGGTGTCTGCAGTGTGCTGTAATTAGTGTTAGTGCTGTGTGGTGCCTGCAGTGTGCTGTAATTAGTGTTAGTGGTGTGGTGCCTGCAGTGTGCTGTAATTAGTGTTAGTGGTGTGGTGTCTGCAGTGTGCTGTAATTAGTCTAGTGATGTGTGGTGTCTGCAGTGTGCTGTAATTAGTGTTAGTGATGTGGTGTCTGCAGTGTGCTGTAATTAGTGTTAGTGGTGTGTGGTGTCTGCAGTGTGCTGTAATTAGTGTTAGTGTGTGGTGCCTGCAGTGTGCTGTAATTAGTGTTAGTGGTGTGGTGCCTGCAGTGTGCTGTAATTAGTGTTAGTGCTGTGTGGTGCCTGCAGTGTGCTGTAATTAGTGTTAGTGCTGTGTGGTGCCTGCAGTGTGCTGTAATTAGTGTTGGTGATGTGTGGTGTCTGCAGTGTGCTTTAATTAGTCTAGTGATGTGTGGTGTCTGCAGTGTGCTTTAATTAGTGTTAGTGATGTGTGGTGTCTGCAGTGTGCTTTAATTAGTCTAGTGATGTGTGGTGTCTGCAGTGTGCTGTAATTAGTGTTAGTGGTGTGGTGTCTGCAGTGTGCTGTAATTAGTGTTAGTGATGTGTGGTGTCTGCAGTGTGCTGTAATTAGTGTTAGTGATGTGTGGTGCCTGCAGTGTGCTGTAATTAGTGTTAGTGCTGTGTGGTGCCTGCAGTGTGCTGTAATTAGTGTTAGAGGTGTGTGGTGTCTGCAGTGTGCTGTAATATGTGTTAGAGGTGTGTGGTGCCTGCAGTGTGCTGTAATTAGTGTTGGTGATGTGTGGTGCCTGCAGTGTGCTGTAATTAGTGTTAGAGGTGTGTGGTGTCTGCAGTGTGCTGTAATATGTGTTAGAGGTGTGTGGTGCCTGCAGTGTGCTGTAATTAGTGTTGGTGATGTATGGTGCCTGCAGTGTGCTGTAATTAGTGTTAGAGGTGTGTGGTGTCTGCAGTGTGCTGTAATTAGTGTTAGAGGTGTGTGGTGTCTGCAGTGTGCTGTAATATGTGTTAGAGGTGTGTGGTGCCTGCAGTGTGCTGTAATTAGTGTTAGTGGTGCATGGAAGAGGACAGGAAGGATTTAGACTTGTGGTGTCTGATACATGATTGTTCAATCGAGTACAGGCTTAACTGAATGAACAACAGAGGCAGAATGTAATATGGAATATTATCAAATAGTTTAGGGTATGGCCTCATCTCCAAGGATGCCGATGACAGGTAAAGATGGAAGCTTGTACAGATTACAATTATTCCAAAACATGGATCCTTTTTGTCACTAAAGTTATACATTTGACAAAGAAATTAACTTTTTGTCCTGAATACAAATACAAAGCATTTGTTGAAAATCCAGCACAACACATCACTGAGTAGCTCTCTTCATATTTTCTAGCATGGAGGTGGCTGCGTCATGTTATGGGTATGCTTGTCATTAGCTAGGACTAGGGATTTTTGGGTGGATAAAAAGAAACAGAATAGAGCTATAAGCAAAGGCAGAATCCTAGTGGAAAACTTGGTTCAGTTTGCTTTCCAACAGACACTGGGAGACAAATTCACCTTTCAGCAGGACAATAACCTTGAACACAAGGCCAAATATACACTGGAGTTGCTTACCAAGAGGACATTGAATGTTCCTGAGTGGCTTAGTTACAGTTTGACGTAAATCTACTTGAAAATGTATAGCAAGACTTGATCATGGCTGTCTAGCAATAATCAACAACCAACTTGCCAGATCTTGAATCATTTTTTAAAGAATAATAGGCAAATATTGTTCAGTCCAAGTGTGCAAAGCTCATAGAGACTTACCCAGAAAGACTCACAGCTGCCAAAGGTGATTGTAACATGTATTGACCCAGGGGGTTGAATACTTATCTAATCAAGATATGTTAGTGTTTTATTCTTCCATAAAAAAAAATGTCAATTTTTCTTCCACTTTGACATTACAGAGAATTTTGTGTAGATCGTTGAATTTTCTTTACAATTAAATCCATTTTAAAACCACTTTGTAACACAGCAAAAAAAGTCAAGAGGTATGAATACTTTCTGAAGGCACTGTAGCTTGTGGTGGTGGGAAGGATGATGGTCGTCCAAGACTGTTGCTGAAAAACAGCAAGTGAGAGAACATGCGCAAGTTGACATATAAATACATCCCAACATGTACACCCATTGGTTGAGAAAGGAAAGTGATAATTGCAAGTGTGAGCCCATAGGTTAAACAGCAAGGGTGCGGAATGTGCATTATTGTGCCGTGCTTGTAGGCTGAAGGTAAACAAGTGAATGACATTCCGCACATAGGAAGAGGACAAGAACGAGACGCTATGTTTATGATCATACATTTGTATTCATTCCCTCTATGCCTGTATAATAGGAAGCATAGTGAATTATGTTATGCTGCTTGATGATGTTAAATGAGCATGCAGACCATCCTTCCTGATTGAACTTTCGTAAACAACATTTCAGTCGAGTAGAGGCTTAACAGAATGAACAACAGAGAGAGGATGCAATATGCAACCATATAGCTGGGAACAGCACAACATCAATAGGCCTGTGTAGACTAGAGGACGGGAGTTCTCATCCCATGACCATGAAAGACGCTCTGGTGTTATATGGCGTTCCATACATTCTAATAGAATGAATAGAGTTGAGAGAGCGATAGCGAGAGAAGAAGACACAGCACAATATGTTAAAGGGAAAGAGTAGGCCCAAACCAAACATAAAGCCTAGACTGCAAACGTGCACTGAACATGACATGACAAATATGACATAGCCTCATGATGAGTGAATAAGCTTGCAAACCAGGAAGCATTTTATTGAACTGTGAACCCTATACCACGTCAAACCTGTACATATGACAATAACATTTGATTGTGTTGATTTGTGTAGGCACGGTAGCCGCTACAATGAAGGCTATTTAATGACTGTGCCTATGCATTGCGTGCAGAAATTAGGAATGAATGGAGTAACGATGAATATTGTCAGATATTGTATTATACACTGAGTGTACAGAACATTAGGAACACCTTCCTAATGTTGAGTTGCCTACCCTTTCCCCCTTGGAACAGACTCAATTTCTCGGGGCATGGACTCTACAAGGTGTTGTAAACGTTCCACAGGGATGCTGGCCAATGTTGACTCCAAAGCTTCCCACGGTTTTGTCAAGTTGGCTGGATGTCCTTTGGGTGGTGGACTATTCTTGATACACACAGGGAACTGTTGAGCGTTAAAAAAACAGCAGCGTTGCAGTTCTTGACCAACTCAAACCAGTGCGCCTGGCCAATACTACCATACCCCTTTCAAAGGCACTTAAATATTTTTTCTTGCCCATTCAACCTCTCAAGGCGTAGAAATTCTTATTTAACCTGTCTCCTCCCCTTCATCTGACAAGTGACATCAATAAGGGATCATAGCTTTCACCTGGTCAGTCTATGTCATGGAAAGAGTAGGTGTTCCTAATGTTTTGTTCACTCAGTGTATATCAACATGGAATGACGCTAACCACAACTGACGGTAACCACGCCCTACAGTATACCTAGACAGGCTATTTAGACTCAGGCTCTTTGTCACATCACCTCTATGGTACAGCAGCTAGATCGATCAGCTCTCAATGTACAAGGCATAATTCCATTACTACTCCTTCATAACAATGGCAGTGTGGCTGGAATGCTCACCTCTCCCACAATGTTAATATTAATGTGATACCTGTCGTTGGAACAGCAAACCGGAATAAGGCTAGAGCTGTATTATTCTGTAACAGTAGTGGCCTGAAGCTAGTGTTGGAGTCAGTCAGTGTGTGATGGTACTCTAGGGAAGGCTGGAGGTAGTGTTGAATGTGGCCTTGCCCACTGCCCAGTGGCCTGTCGCAGAGGGGCAGGGGAGACAAAGGGGGGAGACAAGGATGCCTCTCCCAGTAATGACCCATGACAGGGGATCAGCCAGGTCTGATGAGTCACACACAGAGCCTGTGTTCTCTATGCTCCACTAGCCAGGTCTGTCTAGAGGCCGGTGCTGCTGTCTAATGAATACTAACTCCGCCACCTCTCCACTCTGCAGTACCTAGGAACCAATACAGACTGTACAGCTCTGTTCCGCTCACACACAGGCTCTATATTGATGATCCGCTGACTGATTGGGCTGCTTTAATATGATCACAGTACATGTGGAAGTGTTCGTCAGTAGTAAGCTGTCATTGATGGCGGTAGATGAATGATGAGGACTCTCCATCTCTCCTTCTCCCTTCCATGGGGGCAGGCGGGGTGGGGGGCTGTAGGCGCCTGTGGGCTGGGAGAGCTGGGAGGGCTGGGGTTGTGGTGGACCAGGAGAGTGGATTAATCAGAGTCACATGGGGGGTGGGAGGTAAGGGAGGGCGGCCATATTAATGCACTCTGGGAATGCAACATACATCTCAACAGCATCCCCACTCTACCCGCTGTTCAATCATCTTTCCCTTCATCTCTCTCCCTCTGTCCATCCAAATATTGGGTGGGGGGAGAAAGATGGGCACACCACCACTGGTAACAGGAAAGGTTTCTGTGAATGATGTGACCAGGAGAAGTGTCACATGATTGAAAGGAAAAATACCAATGTGACCGACCAGCTCTATTCGGTCTTATGTAGCAAAATTTGAGCAAGAAAATGGTATATCATACACGACAGTTGATGAACAATGGGAAAGTAATTCTGCTTTGAAAGTTGATTAACTTGTAACCTCACTTTTGAGAAAATGGCCTTGAATGTTTTGGTACACCTACTGGAGAGCTCTTTTTTGTCCACACCCATTTAGCATCGTTCACACCCTCTTAAGCTTTACCCATCTCTTTAAAGATACGCATGTGAGGCCTAGGAGTAGGGTTGATCCAAGCGTTCTGTCCTAACAACAGCAGTCAAGCACCCAAGCTAACTGGCTAACGTTGGCTAGCTACTTCCAGACACAAACGAGAGAACAGCTCACTCTGATCATTTTACTTGCCCTAGCAGAGCTGGTTAGGCTGTTTTTATGTTATCCAGAGCGTTGGTGACTGCAACTGTGCTGCTGGCAACAATTTACACTTTTTTGCCAATGTTTACTGACACCGGCCATATTCAACGGGTGTTGAGCGTTCGTAAATTTGTCGGTTATTCTGTGCTCTGGCACACTCAGACAAGAGTGCTCTGAAATCGGAGTAGATAGCCAGAGCAAATGTACCAGCTACGTCTTTCAACGGTTGTCAGGGTGACATCATGAACATTCTATTAAAATGGTTACTTGCATAGTGGAGTATTTTGGTTAGCTAGCTAGCAAATAATAAACCATAATCCCAACTCATGACATTACTACCCTGCATGAAACTGCAGGTAGCTAATCAACCAGGTTCAATGTTAGCTAGCTAACATGAAGTTATAACTAGCAAAGCAAATGGCTCTGAGAAGCGAATAATATTGTAATGACCTGACTAGATCATAAATGAACAATTGTCCAGACAGAGGATTGAGTTTGCGAATTGACGGTTTATTAAACCAACTTTACACAGGCTACTGTTTGGCCGTAGCCCACGCCAAATAAATGGAAGATAAACCACAAGCCAATCGTGACCTTCTCTTGTGAAGCCTAGACGTAAGAGAGAGAACAAAGGCTGAACCTGGTCTTAACTTCCAATGCTCCATCCCCCTGCCCAACCCCCCTCCACGCCACTCCGCCAACCGCCAGGATGCCCGGCATCAGAACATTCCAGGCATTCCCGTGATTGGCAGATAGCAGGTTGATTGACATGTCGGACCCCGCGAACACTGGGTACTGGTCAGTACAACACAACCACCTACTAGCCTAACACATAACACACAGCTGTCTGTGCGGGTCACTACAATATTACTACACAGATCATACACATAACGTTAGCTAGTGAGCCAGCCAACTAACACTAGCTAGCTAGCTAACAGTACACTTTAAATTGAAATGAAAATGACTTTCTGACAAAATTAGAAATGTGTAATATCTGAAAATGTAGCTAACTAGACTATCTTACCCCTATTACCTACACATACTGACCAGCTCAAATAGACAGAAGCGAGCTACATGGCAGACCAATCCAAACTCATCTCTCGGGATGTCCAGCCCCTTCATTATCTCAGCCAATCATTGGTAGCGGGAAGGTTGCTGACTTTTTCTGTGGCTAAACCAACTAAGCTCGTAATTTATTTTTTTATTTGTATTTACACATGGCATACAAGTTTGTTATTAAGGCGCATGAAAGTCCACGTTCTAGAAGGCATTTCTGCCCAAAAAACGCATTTTGATTTAAAAAAAAGTTTACGTTCAAATGGCTCTCTTGTGAAGTAGTGACACGCGACATACGCCTTGTTTCATGAAACAAGTCACATTTGAGATCTCTTTGCCACTTTTTTGTACTGCTTCTTCTGGCAATAAATGAATAGGGAGAGATGAAATGAACACACCTGAATTATATTCATCTGAGCCTAAAGAGTCTTAAAAACCATTTAATAAGAAAGATTGAGCTTTATCTCTCTGGGTGCTGATCGATGACAATAACACTAGCATTATCTTTGTGGGATTTAAAGCTATGTTTATACTCTGTCCAGTAGCTGTTCTAGCTGTTGCCATACCCCAGCCTCATCTCTCCCTCTCTCTAGTAGAAAGTGGCATGTGACTAATATGCCACCCTGGATACTCTCTCTCTCAGCCCTGGCATCTCTGTGCCATCTGTAGGTGGTCTGGCTACTGAACTAAAGAGCCATATGGAGGTATAAGAGGACTTCAGCATAAATAATTCAACAATGAAAATGAAATATTTGTTTGTATTGCTGTATAAGTAATAATAAATAGCTGCTGTGCATGGCTCTCTCTTGGTGCGTGAGTGGAATAGGGGCGGCCGAGGCCCACTTAAAATGCTGGGCTGTAAAAGTTATTAAACTCAACCAAACTGTGCTTATAAAATATTTAGCTAGCAGTTGGACCAATACTTTTAATTGATCTAAAAAGATGCTCTGCATTGGAAGCAGTGAGTTTCTCACTGAGATTGAGAGCATGTAGAGAAGCTTGTAGGCTACTCACAGACTGCAATCAATAAACATGTTTCTAAATGTGATAATATTTTATAGAAACTGTCCAATGCCTTTTATCATTCATTTATTGTTTATTGAGTAATTTCTTGAGTCTGTTCCCATTACTACATGTTAGGTTAGCTCAGCGTTTCACAAACTTGGTCCTGGGAACCCCAAGGGGTGCACGTTTTGGTTTTTGCCCTAACAATACACAGCTGATTCAAAGATTGATGATTTGTAGTGCTGTGTAGTGCTGTGTAGTGCTGTGTAGTGCTGTGTAGTGTTAGGGCAAAAACCAAAACGTGCACCCCTTGGGGTTCCGAGGACCAAGTTTGGGAAACTCTGGGTTAGCTCCTCTTATCAATACTGATGTGAATCGGACATGTTTTGACTGTTGCTGTGGAGAGATGCAGGCAGTGTTTTTCTCTGTTGACTGTGATGGATTATAATGTCACTCTCCAGTGGAAGATAGCAGCTCGTAGTTGACTTATCAGCACAAACATACAGTCTCCGGCTGCTACTCGATGTCTCAAGTGGCTGTTGGTTTTGCAAAGGGCTAAAAAATGTAAAAGCCCTTTCAAACTAGCTTTGCATCAATTGCAGAACTCCATACATTTATTGAAGATATGAGACGAGTCCATTAATTGTTCAATTGCCTGGATTGTAACGGCTGTCGAAGTCGTTCTCCTCCTCAGACGAGGAGGAGCATGGATCGGACCAACACG
The DNA here is from genome assembly GCF_029448725.1 of Salvelinus fontinalis. NCBI lineage: Eukaryota > Metazoa > Chordata > Actinopteri > Salmoniformes > Salmonidae > Salvelinus > Salvelinus fontinalis. Next base: position 16,805,524 of record NC_074699.1, read on the forward strand.
CAGAGTGGAAAGTGGTCATCTTTTAATGAACATAGACTGAACACTTACACATACAAAAACAACAAACGTGACAAAACCGAAAACAGTCCCGTGAGGTACGAACACTGACACGAGATACAAACACCCACAAAACACACGTGAATCCCAGGCTGCCTAAGTATGATTCTCAATCAGGGACAACGATTGACATCTGTCTCTGATTGAGAATCATACCCAGCCGACCACAAACATCCCAACATAGAAAATAACACATCGACAACCCACCCCAACTCACGCCCTGACCAACTAAAATAATACAAGAAAAAGGAAAAACAGGTCATGAACGTGACATGGATGCTTACTGTATGTTGGTTTATTTAATTATTTAACTCGTTAATGATAAATCTGTGTGTCTCCTATGTTCGTCCAGTCCTCAAAAATCACAAGGTGTCACGCCTGCTCCGGTTCCCCCTCTCTGGCGCACGAGGGCGCAAGCAGGCCATCATTACGCACACCTGTCACCATATTTTACGCGCATCAGCGCAATATTGGACTCACCTGGACTCCTTCACTTTGTTGATTGCCCCCTCTATATCTGTCTGTTCCTCAGTTTGTTCCCAGTGTCAGCATTAATGTCGTTATGTTTTTCATGTCCAGATGCTTTCCTGTCTTGTTCCATGTCTGTTTATTAATTAAATATTCACTCCCTGTACTTGAGTCTCATCTCAAAACGTCTGTCCTCAAACAAGGCCTACATTTGTACTGACATTTTAGTTTATAGAGGCATTGAACGGGACGGCTACAATACCTATAATTATTATCAATGATAGCCTGCTAAAAAGGTGCTATCTAGAACCTAAAAGCATTCTTCGGCTGTCCCCATAGGAGAACACTTTGGATTCCATGTAGGACCCTTTCCACAGAGGCTTCTACATGGAACCCAAAATTATTCTAAGTGTAACCAAAAAGGGTTGTTCCTGGAACCAAACAGTGTTCACCTATTGGGACAGCCAAAGAACCCTTTTGGAATAGTTTTTTCTAAGAGTGAAGGATGTTAATTTGATCACCCTGTTGCAGGAGAACTTTCCTGCAATGCAGGAAATGTAAAACGCGCAGTGTATTTGAGGTTTAAAAAGGCTTCTGAAGTTTGTCATTTCCATTTTGAGATTTCAGTCTTGATTTTCCCTTCCGAAATACATATGAACCCGCACAAAAATGTCCATTAATTATAATCCACATAATAATTCACATTTCCTGTTGCTGCATGATTATTTTCCTGCTGTAGCAACCTGGCTCAAATTAAGATCCTACATCTGTAGGGTGTATATGGAGAAGACCTAAAGAAAACATAAGAGCCCCGGCCTGAAATTACAGAATGGCCTTTTCCATCTGTCGTCTTTACTGTTGCATTCATTAACCTTTCAGGAGACAGAGAGAGCAGAGCGCCATGCGTGTCTCATCTGTGATCTGAAGGGATTCTCCTTGCTCCACTGCTCTGCTCTGCTCTCTCAGGGGTTGGAGAGGCATGTCAGGATATTAACACACCCACCACTCATCTCCCCCACAGCCACCTTTACCTTCACCTCCACCCCAATATCCCATTCACCTCACTGGTGCCAGAGCCGCAGCTAGAGCTCGGACCTTTAGTTATGGATACCCACACCTGGTTTTCACTCCTACACAAATAGAGGATTGCTTCCTTATGGTACGATAACTCCCCTCTCACCCTAAGGGAAATCACTGATTTAATTTGTAATTTCAAAATATTTAAAGCCATTTTTGGACTTTTGGCCAAGACTGTCTCAGGACCTGGATGAATCTTTAATGGTGCTGAGAGTGTATAGACAGAGAAGTTAACAGTAGTGTGTAGTAGTACAACCACTGTGTGTTAGGCAGCATGTGGAGAGAGCCCTCCCAGGAGTGGTATCTCTGTACTGCATGGTGCAGCTCACTCACACAGTTCCAGGGCCTGGGTATACTCTGCTCTACTCTGTTCTGCTGGACTGGGCTCCATCTCAGCCTGTTGAATATGAGGAAGCAGTCAGTCCGTACACACCACTGGCCCTCTCTCTGCTCTGTCTTTCGATCTGCCTGGGGGTTTTCCCTGGGCTGTTTACTCAATGGAAACTCACGTTTAATGTCTCTTTCACTGACATGAATACAGAGGGAGAATGTTTGAAAGTGAGAGAGTTGTTTCTGTAGCAACATCTGAATACACCAGCGGCAACCACTTCACAATCGTCCCCTGTCGCCAAGGCAACCCAGAGGCATGAAGTCGAGGGTGTTAACACCACAGATTCTCGCTCCAGCCGGCCATTCCGACATCTCTCGCAACCTCTTATCTGGACAAAACAAGTAGTCTACATGGTGAAACAACTACATTATTGAAGTACAGTGCTGTTTATGCAAACAGTCAAATCCAGTCTTGGTACGACACTAACAGTAGAGGCTCCTCCAGTCCTAGCCCTACCCGTGTTGACAGGAGGCTTAGAGAAGAGCACAGTGTATGTGGTGTGATTTATGGAGGTGCTGTCTGTAGAGACCTGTAAATCTCTGAGCCCCAGCTCAGGGCATAGCAGACCTGCCTCCTCCATCCTGCCTTCTCTTGTTTACTGCTGTATGCTGATGTCCCCTTATCAAACCCTGACAGAGCTGGCAGTGTGATCATGGGGGGAGCAGCTGGCCCTTTTAACTGTCAGCCACCTGCCCCACCCTGCTCCTACCATCCTGCACCACACAGCGCGTATCACACCCCAGGGCTTTCTATTACTGATCACATCATCTAATAACCATAGCAACAGGACGGCAGCAACATGGAAGTCATTTATAAGAAGTGCTAAGTAGTAGCTCACTGTCCCTCACTATTCATACATACTGGTAAGACCAGTGATGGAGGCTTGAACACCACATCTAAAAGATGTCTATATTATTTTTTACAAAAATAAAATAAAACATGGCCCCCAAATAAGTCATGCTGTGTTTTATTTGACTTTGGAGTGTATGTTCCTTGTTGACCAGATTTGGTATATTTAATTACTTGATTTATATTGACTTCAAGTGACTAATTCCCATCATTATACTAAAGAGTCAGTGAGTGTGCCCTGGCACTGTTCCCACTGAGTCACAGCGTTGAGGAGGCCAAGGCCCTGGCTGCATAGAGGCCTAAGTACTCACATTAATCCGCTAATTATGGTTAAAATTAGCCAATTAGAAGCTTGAGCTTTTAGCTCTGTCACTAATGAGTCAGCGGGGTTGTCTCTCTTTGAGCTGCTGCCCCCCACCCCCAGCCCCACCCACCCCCCACCAGCACCACTCTTAAAACCATGAAATCATTAAATCATTTAGTTCAAACGGGATGAAAAATCATATGAGGGAAATGTTAGTCTTAAACGTTCCACCAATATGAACACTGAGGTTTTTATCTGGATTTTTCACCAGTGGATTGTTTATATTAGGCCGCTCTATTGTGGCTGTGTTGTACAGGGTGGGATGGTGACATTAGGCTCCAGGCTATAGGAGAGCTATACAGTTGCATTACAATACCCGTCCATGTGGCTTAGCATGACCAGTAAGGAGGCATCACAGTGGGATGACCTTGTTCTCCTGTCTGTCTGTCTGTCTGGCTGGCTGGCTGGCTGGCTGGCTGGCTGGCTGGCTGGCTGGCTGTTTTCAGGCTACAACACGTTGTCCCTAGTGGGCCACTACCTGTCAGTTGGAATGTTTTGAAGAGGTTGATTCATACTGATTCATCATAAATCATTTTGATTAACACCAATACACTGATCAACAGGTCTGGTGGATCAGACACTTCCTATCTCAGTCTTGGTGACGTCAGTGTACTTATCCATCCTTATTCCATGAAGTGAGTACAGTACCATTTCCAGTTTGAAACGGTGCGACAGGCATGGGTGTCCGGTAATCTACCTCAATCCGTGTGTGTGAAGCAGAAAGCCAGTGCTTTGATTTGGCACCAGTGAAGTGTGCTTGGATGGATACATGCAGGATGCATCAGGAACAAAGTCTTTATCTTAGTGAGAACAGACTTCTAACGCTAACAAACAGCAACTCCCTGAGATAATCACCCAGACACCCACACACTGAACCACTGCCATCTGGGAGCCCAGCACTAAACTGCTCTCAGTTAGACTTCTCATTACATACACACACGCACACAGGTACGCAGCACATACACACACACGCACACACACACACACACACACACTGAAATGGATACACACCCCTTTATCATGCACTTGCTGTAGTCCTCGTCAAATATTAATTATGTAAATTTGACAAACAGTCCGCCAGATTGCCGGCTTATTGTTATATTTCTTTATTATGAGTAAATAAATGTTTCCTATGCATGTGTACAGCAGATCAGTTCTAGCCTTAGTGATCAGTCAGTCTGGTGTTATTGTGCTGTGGTTGAGAGAAGGCTTAGCCTCTCCGGTGTTACTCCCAGTGAGAGCTCAGACGATAGCCAGCCAGGGAGAGAGCAGATAAATACAATGAGGGGAAATCTGCTGACAAATCTTTCCCTCTGGTGGGTTTTGAGGGAGCTCGTGTTGAGAGCCAGGATATTACCCACAACAATAAAGGACCAGCGGCAGGATCCCACCATTCACACCACTGAATACAGATTCATCAGTGGATTCTGGATCTGCAGCCAGGAGTTTTATTATTCACCCATCACCATACTGCCTGCCTGGCTTCCTGGACAGAAGTGTCCCATCACCATACTGCCTGCCTGGCTTCCTGGACAGAAGTGTCCCATCACCATACTGCCTGCCTGGCTTCCTGGACAGAAGTGTCCCATCACCATACTGCCTGCCTGGCTTCCTGGACAGAAGTGTCCCATCACCATACTCCCTGCCTGGCTTCCTGGACAGAAGTGTCCCATCACCATACTGCCTGCCTGGCTTCCTGGACAGAAGTGTCCCATCACCATACTCCCTGCCTGGCTTCCTGGACAGAAGTGTCCCATCACCATTCAGCCCAGCAGACCTCCTCACCTCTCCTGTCTGTCTGCCTGCTGCTGTTGTGTCACCTGTCATTGCCCCGGCAGCGTGATGACAGGATGTTTGCTTCTTACTCTATAGAAGACATGGTTTTCCTCTGAGAAACCTAGGCCTTAAGGTGTCCCCGTACTAGGTTTGATTTGCTCCTCATAATATACGGACAAACTGTTTCGACTGGGAAGCATACGGTAAGCTTTACTGTGGCCCTGCGGCCACACGCACACACACACACACACACACACCATTTATATCCCCACTTATGTGTTGCCATCCATGTTCTGTCGCAGAACCTCCCGTCGTGTTGAAAACCTACCTAAGAAAATGACTCCCATTCAAACAGCAAAGCCTCTTCAGGGGTAAATTAAGTTTCGATCAACACATTGACACTGTAACCCAAACCAAGGAGATTGTTCTGAAAACTAATTTACTTGCATGTCTACCCTCAATATTTTCAATTCCTTATCAAGTTTAATGCCATGTGGGAATTTTCCCGCTCCAGTCAATCTCTACGTGTAAAGAACTGATTTCTTCAGAAATTCTCCTTTAGTAAATATGGTATCCCAACTAGGTAAAATTCATCATTAAAGAATATAATGAAAATGTGATGGAATAGGAGTCTTCTCTCCCACACAGTACAGGAGGGATAGACAACTACATTCTCAGTAGCACTCTCCTCTTTTAGGCACCCATCAAATTAATTGGAGAGTGAAATGAAACTCCAAGGTCTATGGATCCTCAAGTCAAACGTTTCATCCTTCACTTGTCACAGCTAGGAATAACCCATCAATTAGCAGGAGAGCCCTACAGTACAGTACCATACATGTTGAACTGTCTGCTCCACATTAGATGGAGGAGACATTGGATTAACTATAGTCCTAAATCCCTGCTCTGTGATAATGATGTGTTACTGTTTGGTGTGGACACCTGCTCTCTCTCTCTCTCTTTCCCTCGCTTTCTCTCTCTCGCTCTCTCTCTCTCTCTCTCTATATGTGTGCTTTCTCTATCTTTATGTGTGTGTTCATGTAGCGTGTGTGTCTGTCCGTCTGTCTGTCTTTCTGTCTGTCTGGATGGCTGGAGGTGCTGAGCCCGGCACTGGGAGGTCTAATAGGACAGGACCTGATGGGGATCTGACTAATCTAGCCTGGATGCTACTGATTAGAGGTGCTATAGCTGAGGCTAGCTCAGGGAAGAGGTGGGAAGGGGAGCCTGACAGCTCTGATTGCTGCCAAGCCGTTTAAGGCCTCTAATCAGTCGACAGCGAAGTGGTCACTCAGAATGCAGTGCAGCACGTCATTCATGATTAGCCTCCATTTTCTATTGTGAAGGGCAGGCAAATTCAGGAAGTGATTCACGCTGGAGTCAACCTCTAGATCGCCCTTGTGATTAGCAACATGTTCTACTCAGCTGTCTTTGAAATCCTCACGAATAATGAGGGAAAACACATTTCACTCTCAGGACACACTGTTATCTTACTAAGGACTGAAATTGTGTTTGGATAGAAGGTTTCACTGCGTTCCTTTTTATTAGGGTACAAAAAAAGACAATTTAAAGCACGTGTAAGTGGAACATATAGATGCTCATGAATTCAAACCACTTATAATGGAGTTGTACATTTCACCCGCATGGCGTGTCAGTTATTGTTATCGACTATGACTGATATATGATTCAATTGAATATCGTGATATTACTCTGACTATACTCTGTTTGAACTTTACAAATACAAACTGTGCAGTTTTATCAATTAGGCTGTAACAATATGTTGAAAATGAAGTCTAAATGAATGAATTAAGACATCTTTTTTTTTGGCCACAAAGATTATTTAATAAGAATGGACTAGTATAGTAGTATCGTAAATAAGCACAGTTAGGAATGATCTAGTTATTAACAAGGCCAAATGATTAGATCGGATATGGCGATATTTGGAGTAACATATCTGTAACGCGTGACGCTCTCCTCATCCTCGGACGAGGTGAGGAGAGAGGGATCTGAAGACCAAAACGCAGGCTTTGGGAAATAAGCCATCTTTATTAATAACGATGATGGCAAAACACGAAACGAAACAAACACTTTCCAAACTACAAAATAACAAAACGACGTTGACGAAACCTGAACATAAACTTACATAACTAGACATAAACTTACGTACAGGAAACAGACGACATCGAAACGAAAACGAAACAAACAAACGCTACAGTCCTATGTGGTACGAACATACATACAGACACAGGAGACAATCACCCACAAACAAACAGTGAGAATGCCCTACCTAAATATGACTCTTAATTAGAGGCAAACGCAAACCACCTGCCTCTAATCAAGAGCCATACCAGGCAAACCGAAACCAACATAGAAACAGATAACATAGAATGCCCACCCAACCTCACGTCCTGACCAACTAACACACAAAAACTAACATAAATAGGTCAGGAACGTGACAGTACCCCCCCCACAAGGTGCGAACTCCGGACGCACCAGCACAAAGTCTAGGGGAGGGTCTGGGTGGGCATCTAACCACGGTGGTGGCTCAGGCTCCGGGCGCGGTTCCCACCCCACCATAATCCATCCTAGCCCCCTCCCTTCAAGAATGTCCACCCTCTTACTTCCCCCACAAAATCCTCCTAATAACATATCTAATAATGACAATACCGGGACAGAGAGATAAACCAAGACAGAGGGATAGATAAGACTATAGAGGTAGATAAGATAGAGAGGGAGATCAGGATAGAGGGGCAACTCCGGACTGAAAGGCAGCTCCGGACAGAGAGACAGCTCTGGACTGATGGGCAGTTCTGGGTATCTAGCCTTTTCAGGCTGAAGGGCAGCTCATGGCTGACTGACGACTCTCGATGCTCATGGCTGGCTTACGGCTCTCGACGCTCATGGCAGGCTGACGGCTCTCGACGCTCATGGCAGGCTGACGGCTCTCGACGCTCATGGCAGGCTGACGGCTCTCGACGCTCATGGCAGGCTGACGGCTCTCGACGCTCATGGCAGGCTGACGGCTCTCGACGCTCATGGCGCTCTGACGGCTCTGGCTGCTCATGGCGCTCTGACGGCTCTGGCTGCTCATGGCGCTCTGACGGCTCTGGCTGCTCATGGCGCTCTGACGGCTCTGGCAGATCCTGTCTGGTTGGCGGCTCTGGCAGATCCTGTCTGGCTGGCGGCTCTAGCGGCTCCTGTCTGGCTGACGGCTCTAGCGGCTCCTGTCTGGCTGACGGCTCTGTAGGCTCATGGCAGACGGGCGGCTTTGCAGGCTCATGGCAGACGGGCGGCTTTGCAGGCTCCTGGCAGACGGATGGCTCAGACGGCGCTGGGGAGACGGATGGCTCAGATGGCGCTGGGGAGACGGATGGCTCAGATGGCGCTGGGGAGACGGATGGCTCAGATGGCGCTGGGGAGACGGATGGCTCAGATGGCGCTGGGGAGACGGATGGCTCAGGCCGGATATGGCGCACTGTAGACCTGGTGCGTGGTGCCGGAACTGGAGGCACCGTGCTAATGACAAGCACCTTCCTACTAGTGCGGGGAGCAGGAACAGGGCACACTGTATTCTCAAAGCCTACTCTATCCCTGATGCGTGGTACCGGCACTGGTGACGCCGGGCTGAGGACAAGCACATCAGGATTAGTAGGGGGAGAATATACAGTGTGTACAGGGCTCTGGAGACGCACTGGTAGCTTAGTGCGTGGGGCCGGAACTGGAGGCACCGGGCTAGATACACGCACTACAGGGAGAGTGCGTGGAGGAGGAACAGGGCTCAGGATACGCACTGGTAGCCTAGTGCGTAGTGTATACACTGTAGGTACTAGGCTGGGGCGGGGAGGTGGTGCCGGAAATACCGGACCGTGGAGGCGTACTGGCACTCTTGAGCATTGAGCTTGCCCAACCTTCCCTGGTTGAATACTCCCGGTTGCCCGACCAGTGCGGGGAGGTGGAATAACCCGCACCGGGCTATGTAGGCGAACCGGGGAAACCATGCGTAAGGCAGGTGCCATGTATGCCGGCCCGAGGAGACGCACTGGAGACCAGACGCGTTGAGCCGGCCTCATGACACCTGGCTCAATACCCAATCTAGCCCTACCAGTGCGGGGAGGTGGAATAACCCGCACTGGGCTATGCACTCGTACAGGAGACACCGTGCGCTCTACTGCGTAACACGGCGCCTGCCCGTACTCCCGCTCTCCACGGTAAGCCTGGGAAGTGGGCGCAGGTCTCCTACCTGCCCTTGGCCCACTATCTCCTAGCCCCCCCCCAAGAAATTTTTGGGAATTACTCACGGGCTTTTTCGGCTTCCGTGCCAGACGCGTTCCCTCATAGCTCCGGTTCCTCTCTCCGGTAGCCTCCGCTCTCCTCAGTGCCTCCAGCTGTTCCCATGGGAGGCGATCTCTACCAGCTAGGATCTCCTCCCAAGTGTAGCAACCCTTTCCATCCAAAACCTCGTCCCATGTCCATTGCTCCTTTCTCTCCTGTCCCTTACTCCGTTTCGTTTTCCTTTGCCGCTTGGTCTTAGCTTGGTGGGTGATTCTGTAACGCGTGACGCTCTCCTCATCCTCGGACGAGGTGAGGAGAGAGGGATCTGAAGACCAAAACGCAGGCTTTGGGAAATAAGCCATCTTTATTAATAACGATGATGGCAAAACACGAAACGAAACAAACACTTTCCAAACTACAAAATAACAAAACGACGTTGACGAAACCTGAACATAAACTTACATAACTAGACATAAACTTACGTACAGGAAACAGACGACATCGAAACGAAAACGAAACAAACAAACGCTACAGTCCTATGTGGTACGAACATACATACAGACACAGGAGACAATCACCCACAAACAAACAGTGAGAATGCCCTACCTAAATATGACTCTTAATTAGAGGCAAACGCAAACCACCTGCCTCTAATCAAGAGCCATACCAGGCAAACCGAAACCAACATAGAAACAGATAACATAGAATGCCCACCCAACCTCACGTCCTGACCAACTAACACACAAAAACTAACATAAATAGGTCAGGAACGTGACAATATCGTAGAAGAGGTCTCCCCTATTATCCACAATGGAACATACTCCCACTTCCTGTTCATATTTGTGCCATTTCAAGATAAAGTCCTGATTTCAGCAAACCGTGGGACAGTTTTTGTCAACAACATAATTTTGTGTTTTGGGAAAACAGAGATATTTCATGCTAAGTTTACTAGCTCATGTTGTTTACTTAAAAGAACAAGCCATGCTAGCAGGGTGCAGTCAGGGGGTTCGCAAGGCTACAGATGTAGGATCTTCATTTCATCACCCTGTTGCAGGAGACATTATTTGAGGTTTAAAAATGCTTCTGAAGTTTGTAATTATCACTTTGAAATGGCAGACTTGATTTTCCCTTAAGAAAAATATATCAAACCCTACAAATATGCCCATGAATTATAATCCACATAATAATTCAAATTTCCTGTTGCTGCAGGATTCTTTTCCTGCTGCAGCAAACTGGATCAAATTAAGATCCTACGTCTGTAGCTGTAATAGTGGCTAGCACAAATACAACATTTCACACATGACTGGACTGAGGCAGTAAGGTGACAGTAAGGTTGCTTACTGTCACTGGCTGGACAAGTAGGGATGAATAAACAGGGTATCAGCCTGCCAATAAGGGACTTGGAGAAATAAGTGTTTTAGAATTAATTAATTAACTTCAGTAGCCAACTTTTGCAGGGCAACCCTCCAACTCTCTGTTGGCAGAGCTGAGATGACAATGTTGTGAGGAGTCATGTGCCCAGGGATTCTGCTTCCCCTATTATTGGTTATAAAGGACTGGAGGGTTGGGAGTGGAGTCAGTGGAGTCTTAACTAAAGAAAGACCTGTATTGATTAGACTGGCACCAAATTATGTGCATCTGTTACTGTACAGAGGGAGACCCAGCCCCAGTTTCAGCCTCTCACCCAGCTGTTCATTACATCTCCACCAATAAAAGTAATGAAAGCTGGCTTGTCTCTGGAGATGGGCTTAGGAGCAGACAGACGTGGGTACAGTGGCTGCTGGTGGAATCCAAGACGCCAATCACATGATTCACATAGTTGTACAACTGAATCAGAGAGGTGCAGGGGGATGCCTTTAATTGACATCCACAGCACCTGAGGAACAGTGGGTTAACTGCCTTGCTCAGGGGCAGAAAGACAGATTTGTACCTTGTCAGCTCAGGGATTTGATCCAGCAATCTTTCAGTTACTGGCCCAATGCTCTGACCACTAGCTCAGGGGCCAAAAGACAGATTTTTACCTTGTCAGCTCAGGGATTTGATCCAGCAATCTTTCAGTTACTGGCCCAATGCTCTGACCACTAGCTCAGGGGCCAAAAGACAGATTTTTACCTTGTCAGCTTAGGGATTTGATCCAGCAATCTTTCGGTTACTGGCCCAATGCTCTGACCACTAGCTCAGGGGCCAAAAGACAGATTTTTACCTTGTCAGCTCAGGGATTTGATCCAGCAATCTTTCGGTTACTGGCCCAATGCTCTGACCACTAGCTCAGGGGCCAAAAGACAGATTTTTACCTTGTCAGCTCAGGGATTTGATCCAGCAATCTTTCGGTTACTGGCCCAATGCTCTGACCACTAGCTCAGGGGCCAAAAGACAGATTTTTTACCTTGTCAGCTCAGGGATTTGATCCAGCAATCTTTCGGTTACTGGCCCAATGCTCTGACCACTAGGCTACCTGCCGCCCCATATGAACTGTCCTGGCTTTCACTTTCACTTGGTACTGTAGCATGACATCACATTCAATGCCCTCAGGATGATCGGGCCCATGTTTGTTGTTTTGAATGTGTTATCAATAGACCTTATAATGCTGTTGAGCAGTAAGACAGTACAACACAACACACCCCATGAGGATGGGATACTACTAGCTGGGAGCAACCAAAGCGATCAAGTTTAACTGTTGCCCGTTGTCTCTTGGGCCTGCTACTGTACAAATGCAGTCAAATTGATGTCATGCTCGCTTTGACATTTCTCAACATTCATTCTGGCTGTGAATTATTGTTAGGGCCGGGAGATTTTCCTGACCATGTGACCTGACCAGGACTAGGGGCCTGGAGTTTTTCCTGATCAAGCCACAAAAAACTCCTAGTCCCTCTTATTTTATGGGTCTGATTTCACATCATTCTTAGCCTTTCTATCCATCCCCATTACCGTTGCTAAGCCGAGTAAAACGGATCACTATTTAGTCTATCGAGTAGGATGTCAGTTGAACTGTACAGTAGATTCCCTCAGCTCCATGCCAAAAAATATTGCTTTCTCACGAGTGCCCCGTGTCAGAGGAGTGAAGTGAGGCCTGTGCAGAAATTACCCGGACCTAAACATTTACCTTTATGTCAATGGCTGTGTGTACACTGGGGGGGGGACAGAGGAGCCGTTCACTTATGCAGGCTATATTCTGCCTCCGTGCCTCGGCTCCATGACTCGCTTTGTAGGTATTTATTTTATCCCCAGATCATTTTAAATAAACCAGGGTGCCTTTAAAGGGTCTCGTTACAGAACATCCATTTAACTTTCACTAATGGCTGATCCAGTGGTTCCATGTGAAACCTCCATGTGAAACCTCCATGTGAAACCTCTGCAGAGAAGCATTTGTTTGGCAAATGGCAACTCTCTGGAACACGCGGAGAGGTTCTTTCTTTGTGTGTATGTGCAAATCCCACACATGCCCTTAGGGTTCCCATATAAATGTGTTTAGTAAAACAAGACTTATGTATAGACAACTAGTTGTATCAACTAGACAACAACTTGACAACAACTTGTGGCAGTTTGATTCTTGATGGGTATGTGGGAGAATTGGTTGTGGCGGGTGGGTATATCTATCCCCTGCTTCTTGGTGTGGTGTATGTGTTTGGTGTAGTTTGTATGTATGATTGGGTATTGGTGTGTGTGGGGGGGGGGGGGGGGATGCAGTTGTGAACATGATGTGTGTACCAACTGTAACTGCTACACACTCCTAAACACAGCTCTTCTGAGGTCTAACAAGAACATCTAATTAGAGCCTTCTGGATGTGTGTCATAACATTCTATTCTGGTCTTTTAAACACGTTTAGTTGAGTAGAAAATGGTACATCTATCATGTGGGAAATGTATAAGATGCACGGAATAGTTCAAATGAAAGACTCTGTTTCCACAAATTGAAGCTGGTTACTGTATAGAGCAGCTATTTCTGGCTGTGTGAGGCATTTGTATTCTGTCAAGATTTATATCATACACACTTCTTTCACACATTTTCACACACTCTCTTCTGTTTACCCACAGAGACTCTTCCTGCTTATCTTCATTGTCCATATAATGAGAGAGCTCGCCTATTTACCACGAGAGTATACATTTGCATTCTTCCATGTTGTGCATTAGTACAGTCAGTTCTATTAATTGAAGCTAACAAAGTCAATTGGACAAGCCTAGAGGAGCAGTGCATTTCAGGGGAATCATTGAGTTGTATTAGAATGGTGTTAATGATGCTGCTTCTGTCTGTCATTTCCAGTAATTAGGGCGCTGTGGGCTCTCCAGGTTTTATATAGCCCTGCCTGCCTGACTGTCAGGAAAAAGACACACACTGTCACGGTTGTCTTCTGGTGAATGAGTGGACCAAGTCGCAGCGTGATATGAATACATCTTCCCTTTTATTTATAACGAAGATGAACACGAAACGAAACACTTTTACAAACTATACAAAACAACAAACGACCGTGAAGCTACAAAACGAAAGTGCACACACAAGCTACTAACGTTTAGACATAGACAATTACCCACGAAAGCCTACTGTCTATGGCTGCCTTAAATATGGCTCCCAATCAGAGACAATGAATGACAGCTGTCTCTGATTGAGAACCATTCAGGCAACCATAGACTTGCCTAGACAACTATACTAAACCCAACCCCATACACTCAACAAAACCCCCTATACAATACAACCACCCAAGACGGGACAAATACATACAAAACATCCCCTGTCACACCCTGACCTAACCAAAATATTACAGAAACAAAGAATACTAAGGCCAGGGTGTGTCAGTACCCCCCCCCCCCAAAGCTGCGGACTCCGGCCGCAAAACCTGACACAGAAAGGGAGGGTCCGGGTGGGCCTTCCTATGGTGGCGGCTCGGGTGCGGGACGTGGACCCCCCTCCACCATAGTCACTAACCGCTTTGGTGGCGCCTCTGGAACGGCGAGTCCCGGACTGAATACCATCCCAGAGGGCGCCACTGGACTGAGGGGCGGCTCCGGACTGAGGGGCGGCTCCGGACTGAGGGGCGGCTCCGGACTGAGGGGCGGCTCTGGCGGATCCTGGCTGACTGTCGGCTCTGGCGGATCCTGGCTGACTGACGGCTCTGGCGGATCCTGGCTGACTGGCGGCTCTGGCGGATCCTGGCTGGCTGGCGGCTCTGGCGGATCCTGGCTGGCTGGCGGCTCTGGCGGATCCTGGCTGGCTGGCGGTTCTGTGGATCCTGGCTAGCTGGCGGATCTGGCGGATCCTGGCTGGCGGAAGGCTCTGGCTGCTCATGGCTGGCGGAAGGCTCTGGCTGCTCTTGGCTGGCGGAAGGCTCTGGCTGCTCATGGCTGGCGGAAGGCTCTGGCTGCTCATGGCTGGCGGAAGGCTCTGGCTGCTCATGGCTGGCGGAAGGCTCTGGCGGCTCATGGCTGGCGGAAGGCTCTGGCTGCTCATGGCTGGCGGAAGGCTCTGGCTGCTCATGGCTGGCGGAAGGCTCTGGCTGCTCATGGCTGGCGGAAGGCTCTGGCTGCTCATGGCTGGCGGACGGCTCTGGCGGCTCCTGGCTGGCGGACGTCTCTAGCGGCTCCTGTCTGGCGGACGTCTCTAGCGGCTCCTGTCTGGCAGACGGCTCTAGCGGCTCAGGACAGACGGGCGGCTCTAAAGGCTCAGGACAGAAGGGCGGCTCTAAAGGCTCAGGACAGACGGGCGGCTTTGAAGGCTCAGGACAGACGGGCAGTTCAGGCGGCGCTTGGCAGACGGACAGTTCAGACGGCGTTGGGCAGACGGGCAGTTCAGGCGCCGTTGGGCAGACGGGCAGTTCAGGCGCCGTTGGGCAGACGGGCAGTTCAGGCGTCGCTGGGCAGACGGGCAGTTCAGGCGCCGCTGGGCAAACGGGCAGTTCAGGTGCCGCTGGGCAGACGGCAGACTCTGGCCGGCTGAGGTGCACTGTAGGCCTGGTGCGTGGTGCCGGAACTGGAGGTACCGGGCTAAGGACACGCACCTTCAGGCTAATGCGGGGAGCAGCAACAGGACGCACAGGACTCTGGAGGCGCACAGGAGGCTTGGTGCGTGGTACTGGAACTGGAGGTACTGGGCTGGAGACACGCACCACAGGGCTAGTGCGTGGAGGAGGAACAGGGCTCTGGAGACGCACAGGAGGCTTAGTGCGTGGTGCCGGAACTGGTGGTACCGGGCTGAAGACACGCACCATAGGGCTAGTGCGTGGAGGAGGAACAGGGCTCTGGAGACGCACAGGAGGCTTGGTGCGTGGTGTAGGCACTGTCTTAACCAGACGGCTAGCATGCACCTCAGAACGAGTATGGAGAGCTGTTCCCGGTGACATCAAATCCCGCACACGCTCCTTCAAGCGGATGCGGTGCTTTATGCTCCACAACAGCAAATCCCTTCTTTCTCTCCTCCAATTTCCCCATTAATTCATCCACAGTCTCAGCTTCATTCCCATTGCTCACCTCCAATATCAGCCCGACTGTCTCTGGTTCTTTCTTCGGCTCCTCACGAGAAGCACGGGGAGCTGGATCAAGTCTCCTACTTGACCCAGCTACACTCCCAGAGAGCCCCCCCAAGAAATTTTTGGGGTTGCCAGCCGCTCTGCCGTGCTAGCTCCTCATACCGGCGCCTCTCTGCTTTCGCTGCCTCCAGCTCTGCCTTGGGGCGGCGATATTCTCCCGGTTGTGCCCAGGGTCTTCCGCTGTCCAGAATTTCCTCCCAATTCCTGTAATCCTGCATTTGCTGCTGCTGCCTTGAATCACGCTGCTTGGTCCTTGCTTGGTGGGTAATTCTGTCACGGTTGTCTTCTGGTGAATGAGTGGACCAAGTCGCAGCGTGATATGAATACATCTTCCCTTTTATTTATAACGAAGATGAACACGAAACGAAACACTTTTACAAACTATACAAAACAACAAACGACCGTGAAGCTACAAAACGAAAGTGCACACACACGCTACTAACGTTTAGACATAGACAATTACCCACGAAAGCCTACTGTCTATGGCTGCCTTAAATATGGCTCCCAATCAGAGACAATGAATGACAGCTGTCTCTGATTGAGAACCATTCAGGCAACCATAGACTTGCCTAGACAACTATACTAAACCCAACCCCATACACTCAACAAAAGCCCCTATACAATACAACCACCCAAGACGAGACAAATACATACAAAACATCCCCCCTGTCACACCCTGACCTAACCAAAATATTACAGAAACAAAGAATACTAAGGCCAGGGTGACACACACACACACACACACACACACACACACACACACACACATACACACACACATACACACACACACACACACACACACACACACACACACACACGCGCACAGATACAGACAGACAGACACAGACACACATACACACACACACACACACACACACACACACACACACACACACACACACGCGCACAGATACAGACAGACAGACACAGACACACACACACACACACACACACACACACACACACACACACACACACACACACACACACACACACACACGCGCACAGATACAGACAGACAGACACAGACACAGACACACACACACACACACACACACACACACACACACACACACACACACACACACACACACACACACACACACACAGATACAGACAGACACAGACACACATACACACACACACACTGCTTCCCTACTTTCACAGCTCCATATCTGTCTGGAAGTGTGTGTTTATGTCCTCCTCTCCTCTTCTCTCTCTCCACATCCTCCTCAGAGTACTGTTATTTTTTGCCTTGACCCAGATGTGTAAACTTTAGCAGGAGACGGGCCCCAGAGGACTGCCTGTCAGGATGTGCTATAGCAACAGAGAGAGAGTTGGTCCGTCCTGATCAACAGAGCGTCAGGTTGAAGGCACAAGGCTAAGGGGAATGGGGAATTGCTTTACAGAGAGAAGAAGTGGAGAAAATGTATCACAATGTGGCCATGGGAGATGTACACTGAGTGTACAAAACATTAGGAACACCTTCCTAATATTGGGTCGCACCCCTTTTGCCCAAAGAACAGCCTCTATTCATTGAGGCATGGATTCTACAAGGTGTTAAAAGCATTCCAAGGGATGCTGGCCCATGTTGACTCCCATGCTTCCCACAGTTGTGTCAAGTTGGCTGGATGTCCTTTGGGTGGTGGACCATTCTTGATACAAACGGGAAACTGTTGAGTGTGAAAAACCCAGCAGAGTTACAGTTCATGACAAACTCAAACTGGTGCGCCTGGCCCCTACTAACAAACCCAGTTCAATTAGCACTTAAATATTTTGTCTTGCCCATTCACCCTCTGAATGGCACACAATCCATGTTTCAATTGTCTCAAGGCCTCTCCTCCCCTTCATCTACACTGATTGAAGTGGATTTAACAAGTGACATCAATAAGGGATTATAGCTTTCACCTGGATTCACCTGGTCAGTCTATGTCATGGAAAGAGCAGGTGTTCCTAATATTTTGTACACTCAGTGTACACTCCCATTTGGGTCTCTTTCCTCTTGTCTCGGAAATCTCAGAGCCAATGACACGCTCCGTGCCTCAGTTATGTGTTAACGCACCATAGCCTCAGTTCACTCTCACTCAAAACAACAAGGCTTCACAGATCCTGCATTACCTCCCATTCAGAGTCAATGGGCTCAGGACAGGCTCTGATTCCACTGCGATAAACATGTCCCCACAGATGTGTCATGGGCCAGAAAGAATATTGATGTCCCCCCCAGTGAAGCAGCAGGGTACCAGAGACAGGAGAGAGGGTATGATGGGGGGAAGGAAGGGGGGAGGCAGTAGAGGTGAGTAATTAATTTGTGGCTCTGTGATCATTGGCCTGGAACTGACACTGTGGAACTCCTCACCGTTCCCTGACCCCTACAGAGAGCAAGCAGCTGCAGAATGAGCCCACAGGAAGTGACATCATATCACCGCCTGAGCAGCCTGCCTGGCTCTCTCTAGCCCACTGGGCCTGTAGCCCTATCCCACTGGGCCTGTAGCCCATCAAACTCCCCCACAGTTCAACTGCCATTTCCAATGTTGGGGAGAATAAACCATAAAAGCCAGTACCGACTGATGTAGGTGATGTTGTCTTTATTACAGTGTTGCTGGACATGATGCTTTATAAGCTGGGTCTGTGCCCAGTCTGCTTTGATGAGGCCAACAGATGAGACTATAAGTGCCTATTATTTCAGATTGTGTCTGTCTGTCTGTCTGTCTGTCTGTCTGTCTGTCTGTCTGTCTGTCTGTCTGTCTGTCTGTGTGTGTGTGTGTGTGTGTGTGTGTGTGTCTGTATCTGTGTGTGATCTGCTTCACCCAACAGTTACTCTGCAGCCTCGTAGCAGAGGGGAGCAGTCAAATCCCTTACAGTTTGCCTACACTGAAAAAATGTAGGTTCTTCATAATTCTAAAAGGTTCTTGAAATGTATGGAAGCCTGCAGATGTGTCCCTTTCATAGCACACAGAAAATTGGCCAGTGTTATCAAGTGTTGATTTTTCAGTGTAACATTTTTAGTGCTAATTCAGGAGTTAAATTAACACTTGTAAAGAGTTAAATAAACACTCATTGGTGTAAAATTATCTCAGTGTTTGTGCTAATAACCGGAGATGAACCAAAACCATGCCCATCATTATCATATTTCCCAGCATTCTCTATTGCAGGTTTGTTTCAATATCTATGTTTTTGCATGTACATTGATTAATTAATCTTATGCTACGCAAATATAAATAGCGTACATTTTTCTACACTATTTCAATCTGTTACTTGGACTTATTGCATCCATTACTGAAATGGTTGTTCCAGGGTTGAAACATTTCTGGGGGGGGGGTTCTAGCTGGAATTTGTATGGTTCTTCAAGGAACCATCCCATTTAAGGTTCTTAAGATAACCTAAAATGCTTTCCCTATGGCAGGGGTGTAAAACTCATTCCAAGGAGGGCATAGTGTCTGCTGGTTTTTGTTTTTTCCTTTCAATTAATACCTAGACAACCAGGTGAGGGGAGTTCCTTACTAATCAGTGCCCTTAATTCATCAATCAAGTACAAGGGAGGAGCGAAAACCAACAGACACTCGGCCCTGGAATGAGTTTGACACGTGCCCTATGGCATCACTCTGAAGAACCTTTATTTTTAAGAGTGTACCACCTCCAGCAAGGCTACATTATCAGTCACAGGTTCGAATAGGTGACACCAGGGGAACAGATTCTTGCTCTTCAGACACTGACAAACAGCTTTGCACACAGATTCCAGCTCTGTTTATTTGCTGAGTCAGAGTCCCAGGCAGGAGAGTGAGGTAACTCAGCTGAGACATTTAATAGGACTGCAGTTTCTGTTTCGCCTGCCTGCTCTCCCTGGCCCTCAACCAAACTGCCATCACAGGGCCTCCTCCTCTCTCTCTCTCTCCGTCCCCGTCCCCCTCTCTCTCTCGCTCTCTGTCCCCCCTCTCTCTCTCTCTCTGTCTCGCTCTCTCAGTCCCCCCTCCCTCTCTCTCTCTCTCTCTCTCCGTCCCCCCTCCCTCTCTCTCTCTCTCTCTCACACCCTTGACTGGATATTACTAATGAACTCTTCTCCCAGTAGAATATGCTACAGCTGACCTCGAAAACAAAGGCCTGTGTAAACAATGTGGCTCTTGCTGTTGTTGCAGAGCTCTGAGAGAGAGAGAGAGAGAGAGAGAGAGAGAGAGAGAGAGAGAGAGAGAGAGAGAGAGAGAGAGAGAGAGAGAAAAACTTGGTCATTTACCTGAGAGATGATGAAGATGAGGAGGCAGGGTGGGAATAAGAACTAGGCTATACAGCTGAGTGAGTTTAGGACAGAATATCCTGTTGCTTCTCTCAGAAAGACTCAAGGACATCTCTCCCACACTCTATCTCTCTCTCAATTCAATTCAAAGGGCTTTATTGACATGGGAAACATGTTTACATTGCCAAAGGAAGTGAAATAGATAATAAACAACACAAGTGAAATAAACAATCAAAAAACCCTCTCTCCCTCTCCCTCTCCCTCTCTCTCTCTCCTCCCAGTCACTCAAACAACTCTCTCCCAGTCTCCCAACCCCCCACCCTCCTCTACTGTCTCTCTATCACATACAGTACACACTCTGCATCAAAATCACAGGGACGAGAGAGAGAACAAGAGATGAGGGCACTTGGTGCAGGATAATGTATGGAGGAGTGTTTCTCCAGCTCTCTCTCTCTCTCTGAGATAGATAAGGCTGATGAATGATGTCCTCCCCTAGAGCCCTCCAGAGCAGGGACTGTGAATCCATATTCATTAGAATATGAATTAGCCTCCTTATCTGATGGTTTATTGGCCAGACTGTGATGATCCATGCTGCCATAGCAATTCTCAGCAACCGCCATAGAATATTATCCTGCTATTGTTTCCTGCCAGTGTTTTGCTCTCCAAAGAGGGAAGCCGATCTGTTCCCCAACATCGTCTGACTGTGCCCTTCAGACTGAAGCAGAGATGTCTCTGACTGGAGGAGATGGTATGAACACAAACACAAGTAGTAGCACCAATAGGTCTCTCGCTCTTTCTCTGTACTGAAGCAGCAGTTTGAAATAGTCAACCCTTTTCACTGGTGCGTTGGGGTCACACCCTATGTCTCGCAAGGACATGACTTCTGGCTCACCTCTTGAGTTTCTTGCAGTCTCTTTCACTCTCTCGCCCCCACTCTCTCTCTCTCCCTCCCTCCCTCTGTCTCTCTCTCTCTCTCTCCCTCCCTCCCTCTCTCTCTCTCTCTCTCTCTCCCCTGTCACCAGAGGTTTGTACCTGCAGGGAGACGGAGCCATTACAGCCCAAACTCATTATGTCGTCCTCAGCGGTGGCCTGGGCTGGGCCTCCTTGTTTTAGCTGAGGTCAGGAACTGATTAAATGTTGAAAAGTGGAGGCTAATCACATGGTGACCCCCCTAGGCTGTATTGTGGCCCTCATTCCGCTTCAGTCAGTGGCTCGGACCATGTGCTCCTCCTATGGGCCAGTTACCCTGGGCAGTCAACATAGCAGATACCACACTGCTCTACTACCCTGTCTCCACTGCTGTGTGTCTGTCTGTGGACTCATCACCTGGGCTGCTCCTCTCTGGCCCGACCTTTCATTATCTCTCTAATGTTTTCCAGTTAGCTCTGTTCCATTATATTCTATTCTAAGATTCATTGGACATTTGTGGATATGGATTGATAGAACAAGTGTTGATTAATGCCGCAATTGACCTCTATTCTACTGTGACCTCTGGTTCACCCCTCCAGACTGTGTGGTAGCAGGGCACAGTGTTACTGTTAGAAACATACTGTGGGAGGGGAACATATGGGAGGGGTGAAATGTGCAGCCCGGTCTGGTGCCATTATAGCACAATGAGGTCTGATCCTATAGAGGGTGTTTGGCTGTTGTATTTCTCTACATACTGTCCTCCCTGAGACCTCTTATCAGCCCTAGCAGATACGTAGACTGGCAGACGGGTCACTCTGAATTTACGCTGCCTCCATGACGGACGCGGTCGCCGTCTCACGACAGAGAAAGTGTTTTCACTCCCAGTCGATTCATCTCAGTTACTGGGACCCTCATCAGGATCCACAGCCTCTCCAGGTAATGAAGGAACGTGTAAGTGATCTCCTATTCACATGCTTTAAACATTTGCCCCTGAGGGATGAGGGTCTTTGGAATCCATTATGCCTGGTTCAGATTGACTCCCAGTCAGTCAGTACTCCCTGCTTAGCCTGCCTGCCTGCCTGTTGAGGGTTTGTAACAACACCACCAGGGTTTGTTTGTCTGATCATATTCATGGTGATGGAGTACAAACATGCGCTGTGGTGCACGGCCACCCGGGGTAACTCAATATGGCTGTGGGCATGCATATCTTACAGCCAGGGGAGGGCTAGGAGGTGGAGGGCTGGGAGGTGGAGGGCTGGGAGGTGGAGGGCTGGGAGGGGAGGCCGGACGGAAAGGGTTACTCGCTCCCTGTTTTGCTCTGTGATATTGCAACCAGCTGCTGTCACCCTGGGCTTCCTGCTAACCGGACTGCAATGAATCCATCCTTAACCCTCAGTCTCCACGATTTATCAAGTCAACAGGGGTGATAGCGCAGAAACGGTGGAAAGAAAATATGAAAAATACACGATGTTTTCTTTGCCTGATTAAAGACTCTATAGTGCGTGCTGCGAATGTTGCTTTTCTTACCCTCCGGGGTTATTGTAATACAAACCCACTATACTCTAAACAGACAATCGTAAAGAAGAAAAGTGGAGTGTGAAGTTAGTTATGTACAGAGTGAGTCGGGAAATCAAAGTGTGTCTGGCTGAGAGGGGACGGCACTGCTGGATAGAGTTTAGCAGCCCTGCAGAGACACGCAGAATGGATGTGTTGGCAGCAAACACAATTACAAGGCTTGTTAGAGAAAGAGGAAGAACACAACATTTCTCCAATCTCTCTCTGGGCTGAGATAATTGAAAATAAATGATGTCTTGTCGTAGCAGTGCTGCAGACTAAATACTAATTTGTGCTGCAGAGCAGAGGACTCAGAGAGTTGCGCTCCTATACCTCCACCTCGGTCTAACGGCTCCATCCGGCTCCGACAAAATTCCCCAGTAACCCCAGCTCATCTCTCCAGTCCCCAGGCTTCCAGTCCCCAGGCTTCTAGTCCCCAGGCTTCCAGTCCCAGGCTTCCAGGCCCAGGCTTCTAGTCCCCAGGCTTCCAGTCCCCAGGAGTCCCACCCTAACAGGCCCTGGCATGGGCACGTGTCAACAGGTTGTTATTCTAGAGGTTGACCCCCAGTTAGAGGCCATTGTTTTTACAATGTGTGCATTTTCTGGTTTATTTACCTTCCCATAAACCCTCCCCTTAGGTCAAGGGTCAGGGGAAAGGACATCTCAGGCCATCTGTTGGG
The DNA here is from genome assembly GCF_029448725.1 of Salvelinus fontinalis. Classification (NCBI taxonomy): domain Eukaryota; kingdom Metazoa; phylum Chordata; class Actinopteri; order Salmoniformes; family Salmonidae; genus Salvelinus; species Salvelinus fontinalis. The sequence continues at coordinate 16,828,664 of NC_074699.1, forward strand.
GAGCAGGACCCTGTTTAGACTGGGCCTCTCTGCCTGTCCCACAGCCTGGCTCTGCACTCATACACACAGAGGAACACAAGCAGCTGCCTTTGGGTAGACTAGAGCATCCTCTCTGCCTCTACTACACATGCATATTTCTAATTTTCCAAGATTACATCTTTCGAGGGTAATGTTCTGCATTATATAGTTGGTAGCAGCATTGCCCCTGTGCCTGTATGACAATCTAGCAACATAGCTAGCTGTTATGACATTACTTTTTGTTGTTGCGTCAACACTCGTTTTTGAGGACTTCATAGGACCCTGTCTGTGTGGCATTGTGACTAATGAGCTTGTCGGTCTGCAGTGTTACTGGGGACAGAGACAGACTGGCCTGGTGGGCTGCAGTGTTACTGGGGACAGAGACAGACTGGCCTGGTGGGCTGCAGTGTTACTGGGGTCAGAGACAGACAGGTCTGGTGGGCTGCAGTGTTACTGGGGTCAGAGACAGACAGGTCTGGTGGGCTGCAGTGTTACTGGGGTCAGAGACAGACAGGTCTGGTGGGCTGCAGTGTTACTGGGTCAGAGACAGACAGGCTTGGTGGGCTGCAGTGTTACTGGGGTCAGAGACAGACAGGCCTGGTGGGCTGCAGTGTTACTGGGGTCAGAGACAGACAGGCCTGGTGGGCTGCAGTGTTACTGGGGTCAGAGACAGACAGGCCTGGTGGGCTGCAGTGTTACTGGGGTCAGAGACAGACAGGTCTGGTGGGCTGCAGTGTTACTGGGGTCAGAGACAGACAGGTCTGGTGGGCTGCAGTGTTACTGGGTCAGAGACAGACAGGCTTGGTGGGCTGCAGTGTTACTGGGGTCAGAGACAGACAGGCCTGGTGGGCTGCAGTGTTACTGGGGTCAGAGAGAGACAGGCCTGGTGGGCTTGCAGTGTTACTGGGGTCAGAGACAGACGTGTCACCTATGGAATGCTAATGCTCCATCAACACTGCAATTATCATGTTACATTTGACTGAGCTGGACACTGCTATAGGGTGACGGGGTTGCATGGGGCCGCATGGCTTTGAACACAATTCAGGGAATGACAACAACAGCAATCTAGACCTAAGAGCCCCAATACGACGCATTACCCTGCAAGTTAACAGATTATAAACAATATTTATGGTGTTGTTTTTCGGTTTGTGACATTGACGGATGAGGAGAGTTGTAAAGTGGAAAGATATTAACGATCTTTGTCCAAATTAGAGCCATTCTACGTGCAGCTTTACCAGCAACATGTATGTCCTAGCCAGTGAAGTCAAAGCTGTCCTCTCTAAGCACCCTTCAGTTTTCAAAAGCTCTTCAAAAACATCCCAGTTGTACTGTCTGACTGCTCTCCTCAACCCTCTACACACTAGCTGTCTATTAGTTCATTATGGAAGTGTAGGCAGACTGCATCTTTGTACAAAACTACTAATTGAGTATTATACAGATTATTTGATGTGTTTTATTTAGTTCTTGTTCCATGGTTAAAGTTGGTTAGACCCACAGCTCGTTGCATGTCTCTGCAGCTGGCAGACAGTCTTCTCATCGTTCCCTCATTCTCCCTCTGTGTGACTGGTCTGACTGACTCAAACTTCCTGTCATACAGTATTTCAACTGTACACGTCCCTGTGGGTGGTCACACCATACTACGCATGGGTCCTCGTACAGTACCATACTACACATGGGTCCTCGTACAGTACCATACTACACATGGGTCCTCGTACAGTACCATACTACACATGGGTCCTCGTACAGTACCATACTACACATGGGTCCTCGTACAGTACCATACTACACATGGGTCCTCGTACAGTACCATACTACACATGGGTCCTCGTACAGTACCATACTACACATGGGTCCTCGTACAGTACCATACTACACATGGGTCCTCGTACAGTACCATACTACACATGGGTCCTCGTACAGTACCATACTACACATGGGTCCTCGTACAGTACCATACTACACATGGGTCCTCGTACAGTACCATACTACACATGGGTCCTCGTACAGTACCATACTACACATGGGTCCTCGTACAGTACCATACTACACATGGGTCCTCGTACAGTACCATACTACACATGGGTCCTCGTACAGTACCATACTACACATGGGTCCTCGTACAGTACCATACTACACATGGGTCCTCGTACAGTACCATACTACACATGGGTCCTCGTACAGTACCATACTACGCATGGGTCCTCGTACAGTACCATACTACGCATGGGTCCTCGTACAGTACCATACTACGCATGGGTCCTCGTACAGTACCATACTACGCATGGGTCCTCGTACAGTACCATACTACACATGGGTCCTCGTACAGTACCATACTACACATGGGTCCTCGTACAGTACCATACTACACATGGGTCCTCGTACAGTACCATACTACACATCAGGGAAATGACTGTATGTATGAATGATTAGCGCCCTGATGGAAAAAGTCCATGCCTGGGCCTTGTGTGTTTTCCATCCCCTGTCCACTGATATCAGAAAACAAAATGGTGGTGATATATTGGCGTCCTGGGGAGTGTTAAATGGTGACTGCGACACGCGGTGTAAATCTCCTCAGTCCCTCAGTGGCATGCAGAGTTGGGGTCCAGGAAGTCAACTGAATTAGAATGTCAGTGTACTTCCTGAATTGACTGAATAAAAAATGTAATTGACCCTAACTCTGATGGCATGCCCTAGCAGTGTCTGTCAGTCTGTCAATCAGTCTGTGTGTCATGCTGGGGGCATGGTGGCAGACGGTAATTAATGAGTGTCTGTTAAACAGTGAAATGTGATCCCAAATTAGAACACAGAGCCAGTGTGGAGCCACACATTTTCATTGGCCCAGGAGACAGGTATGTGTGGTGAATATGGCATCCTCTAAAAGGACAGCCATTCAGTCAGGTTAGCTATAAGGCACAGACGATAAACTCAGCTATTAATGAGATTTACTGCAGACACTTACCTGCCTGCCTTCTCATCGGTGCTGAATCAAATTAATGGAAAGCAATAAAAAGGAAGATAATGGAAACAAAGATGGAAAATAAATGAACAGAAACGAATTAAAACAAATTGAATATCATAGAATAGAATGCTGGTTTTGCTCGTCTCAGATTGGACCTGTGATGTCTTGTCAGAACATCCTTGGTGAGCCTGATTTAATATTGAAAGGGAATTTGTGAGTTCCTGTTAAAGCTGTCGCTCTCCTCATCCTCGGATGAGGTGAGGAGAGAAGGATCTTCAGACCAAAATGCGGTTTCAGGGAAATAAGCCATCTTTTATTTTATAACAACGAAAACTGATGATGATGGCAACACGAAAACAAACACTTTAACAAACTTACAAAATAACAAAACGACGTAGAACGAAACCTGAACATAAACTCACATCACTAAACGTAAACTCACGGACAGGAACGTTACATCAAAACACACGAACAGCCAAACAGCCCCGAAAGTGAATAACATCGACAACGACGAAGACATCACAGGAGACAACCACCCACAAACAAACAGTGTGAAAACACCTACCTTAATATGGCTCTCAATCAGAGGAAATGAAAACCACCTGCCTCTAATTGAGAGCCATATCAGGTCACCCTTAAACCAACATAGAAACAGAAAACATAGACTGCCCACCCAAACTCACGTCCTGACCAGCTAACACATACACAAACTAACAGAAAACAGGTCAGGAACGTGACAGTTCCACCACAATCTAAACAGTAAACACACATTGTAATGACATATTTAGTATGATTGTGTATATATATGATTGTTTTATGGAAATATCCCTCACACTATGGGGCATTTCCCCCCAGTGTGAATTGCCACAGAGAGAGCAGCAGAAAACCTGGTGAGATTGAGCAGTTCATTTGATTGGCTGTGTTCAGCTGGCGATGAGGCGAAGACTCAGAGGTGCCCGTTAATAGGCGTTTTACGACTGATGTTGGAGGAACGGTCTCTCTGCTCAATCTCTGCCTTACAAAATGGTCATTGTCATAGCCTCGTTCTATTCTTAGTCAAGCGATAATATGTTTTTACACAAAGTAATAAAACTGTCAGTTCTCAGCTTGCTGCCTGTTTCCTTTAACGTCAGTGATGAGACATTTGAAGCATGGGAAGGAGTGTTGTACTCTGAAGATGTTGACCGTCACAGTCTCTCTGAAGGTGAACATCTAAAGCAGTCTGTCTTTTCTTACCATATGGCAGTTTAGTTTAGTAACACACACACACACATTCAGTGATGTGACAAGCCAAGGTTAATTAACATATCAACATGGAAATACAGGTGCACTTTATGATGCGCGTTTAAGCACCCTCATGCACGTTTCAAGCTAGAAATGAAAAGCGCATAAGAGTACACATATACGTACATGGGCAGAGAGTACACATTTACATACATGGGCAGAGAGTACACGTATACGTACAGGGGCAGAGAGTACACATATACGTACAGGGGCAGAGAGTACACATATACATACAGGGGCAGAGAGTGCACATATACATACAGGGGCAGAGAGTACACATATACATACAGGGGCAGAGAGTACACATATACATACAGGGGCAGAGAGTACACGTATACGTACAGGGGCAGAGAGTGCACATATACATACAGGGGCAGAGAGTGCACATATACGTACAGGGGCAGAGAGTGCACATATACATACAGGGGCAGAGAGTGCACATATACGTACAGGGGCAGAGAGTACACATATACATACAGGGGCAGAGAGTGCACATATACGTACAGGGGCAGAGAGTGCACATATACATACAGGGGCAGAGAGTGCACATATACGTACAGGGGCAGAGAGTGCACATATACATACAGGGGCAGAGAGTGCACATATACGTACAGGGGCAGAGAGTGCACATATACGTACAGGGGCAGAGAGTGCACATATACATACAGGGGCAGAGAGTGCACATATACGTACAGGGGCAGAGAGTGCACATATACATACAGGGGCAGAGAGTACACATATACGTACAGGGGCAGAGAGTGCACATATACATACAGGGGCAGAGAGTACACATATACGTACAGGGGCAGAGAGTACACATATACGTACATGGGGCAGAGAGTACACATATACGTACAGGGGCAGAGAGTACACGTATACGTACAGGGGCAGAGAGTACACGTATACATACAGGGGCAGAGAGTACACATATACATACAGGGGCAGAGAGTACACGTATACATACAGGGGCAGAGAGTACACATATACATACAGGGGCAGAGAGTACACATATACATACAGGGGCAGAGAGTACACGTATACGTACAGGGGCAGAGAGTACACATATACATACAGGGGCAGAGAGTACACATATACATACAGGGGCAGAGAGTACACATATACATACAGGGGCAGAGAGTACACGTATACGTACAGGGGCAGAGAGTACACGTATACGTACAGGGGCAGAGAGTACACATATACATACAGGGGCAGAGAGTACACGTATACGTACAGGGGCAGAGAGTACACGTATACGTACAGGGGCAGAGAGTACACATATACGTACAGGGGCAGAGAGTACACATATACGTACAGGGGCAGAGAGTACACATATACGTACATGGGCAGAGAGTACACGTATACGTACAGGGGCAGAGAGTACACGTATACGTACAGGGGCAGAGAGTACACGTATACATACAGGGGCAGAGAGTACACGTATACATACAGGGGCAGTTTCCGGGACACAAATTAAGCCTAGTCCTGGACCAAAAAAAACACCTCAATGGACATTCTCCATTGAAAATAATTTTCCGGGATTTGGCTTAATCTGTGTCTGTGAAACCGCCCCATGGACACACAAATATTCAATACATGTTATTTCTCTGATCTTCTGATCTAACTCTTCCTTTCAAACTGTTTTCTCCATCCCTCCTCATGTTTTAGTTTTTAATGAATAGATTTGTAGCAGCTGAATTGAGTCTTAAAGACCTGAGTCTTAAAGTCCAACTGAAACCACCATCTCTCTAGCCGTCTCAACCCCTTATTGGCTATTACGTCATGGTTCTTATTGAAAGACATGGAGTTAATTGGATGTAGTTATATTTCTACTGACAACCAGCTACTGTCAGTGTCATGCCAATGTCATTCTGTGTGTTATTGTACCCCGGGCATTTCCTCCAGGGCACACAGCCAGGGAATAATGCCTGGGGTGGTGTGTTTCTCCTCTGATATAGTGGTCTACCTCCATCGAACCGTACCGATCAACCTTTCAATCCTACAATTTCCTGACATGGTGAAAAGCACTTAAATGTATTTCTCCATCTGTTTACCCCATCTCTCCCTCTGTCCCTCCTTCGTTCCCTCGCTCCCTCTCCTCCTCTCCATCTGTACTTGTGTCTGTTTGTCAACCTCTTTTTCAGTAAATGTGTCTTGTCCCTCCCTCCCTCCCACCCCCCACCCCCAGGCTGGGCTGGTGACCCCTGTGTCCTCCCCTCCCTCCTGGCCCTCCAGTCTGGGTTAATGTTCCATCAGGTGCAGCACCAGGACCAGGACCAGGGCTGTAAATCAAACAGGCTATGTGTGGACGAAGGCCAGGCCTGATATACAGGACCCGGCTCTGCCTTGTAATCTACTGGCGGAGGCCTCTGACTGCTTTAAACCCATTCTATTACACTTGAACTGGGATTTAAAGGAGTCCAAATGTTCACTCTATTTCTCCTCACAGGATGTATTTCCTGGGACTGTCAGCTATGAAATAAAGAGAATTGTTTTTAATGGGAGACTATAAGGGGAACATGGAGGTAGCTACTCTGGCGACAGTGCAGAGAGGGGGGAAATTGCCACAGAAGAGACATATCAAGCTGTTGGGAAGCAGTAGTGTTGATTGGAGTTGGGCTGAGGAATTAGGAGGAGATTGGTTCCTCTACCTGACCATCCGTCGTCAGGGCTTTAGGTCTTCAGGTGACACTAGATACGAAAGGCATTGTGAGAAAATATATATGGGTATCAAGGACAGTCCTGTAACTATAAGGGACAATGTTACTAGGAGCAATGTAAAGAGTTGGTCTGTCAAATGTCAATATGTTATGCGTGGTGTTTGTGCTCTTAACCTCTGAGCAGATGGGTTATCCATAGGTTAGATTAAGTTTATCTTAGATGGACTTAATTAGTTTGAGAAAAAGGGTTATTGATTTCTGTGATCATCTGCTGCCTTTTCCTCCCCCTGACGACTCAATGTAATCAGTCAATCAGTCAATATTGATTGGTGAAGCCTTTCCTCTCACTGTAGCCATGCATAAAAAAACACATTACTGCCTACCACAAGACAACATGAACATTAAATCAACTGGTGAATCTCTGTACATTCCCTAGAGGAATAACCCATGTTATGGCTGTATTGTGTTGGTCTACTGTTGCTCTATAAATCTCAACATCTCTACTCTGTCTCTCCACAGATCACCTTCTTCATGCTGCTGTCGGCGGTGTGTGTGATGCTCAACCTGGCTGGCTCCATCCTGTCCTGCCAGAATGCTCAGTTGGTCAACTCTCTGGAGGACTGTCAGCTGGTGAGAGACCAGTGCCCTGCCCCTCTACCCCCTCTGTCCCCCCTGCATGTGCCCTATCTCTCCCATCTACAGGGGCCAGTTCTGGTGCCCTATCGCTTCCATCTACAGGGGCCAGTACTGGTTCCCTATCTCTCCCATCTACAGGGGCCAGTACTGGTTCCCTATCTCTCCCATCTACAGGGGCCAGTACTGGTTCCCTATCTCTCCTATCTACAGGGGCCAGTACTGGTTCCCTATCTCTCCCATCTACAGGGGCCAGTACTGGTTCCCTATCTCTCCCATCTACAGGGGCCAGTACTGGTTCCCTATCTCTCCCATCTACAGGGGCCAGTACTGGTTCCCTATCTCTCCCATCTACAGGGGCCAGTACTGGTTCCCTATCTCTCCCATCTACAGGGGCCAGTACTGGTTCCCTATCTCTCCCATCTACAGGGGCCAGTACTGGTTCCCTATCTCTCCCATCTACAGGGGCCAGTACTGGTTCCCTATCTCTCCCATCTACAGGGGCCAGTACTGGTTCCCTATCTCTCCCATCTACAGGGGCCAGTACTGGTTCCCTATCTCTCCCATCTACAGGGGCCAGTACTGGTTCCCTATCTCTCCCATCTACAGGGGCCAGTACTTGTTCCCTATCTCTCCCATCTACAGGGGCCAGTACTGATTCCCTATCTCTCCCATCTACAGGGGCCAGTTCTGGTGCCCTATCGCTTCCATCTACAGGGGCCAATACTGGTTCCCTATCTCTCCTATCTACAGGGGCCAGTACTGGTTCCCTATCTCTCCCATCTACAGGGGCCAGTACTGGTTCCCTATCTCTCCCATCTACAGGGGCCAGTACTGGTTCCCTATCTCTCTCATCTACAGGGGCCAGTACTGGTTCCCTATCTCTCCCATCTACAGGGGCCAGTACTGGTTCCCTATCTCTCCCATCTACAGGGGCCAGTACTGGTTCCCTATCTCTCCCATCTACAGGGGCCAGTACTGGTTCCCTATCTCTCCCATCTACAGGGGCCAGTACTGGTTCCCTATCTCTCCCATCTACAGGGGCCAGTACTGGTTCCCTATCTCTCCCATCTACAGGGGCCAGTACTTGTTCCCTATCTCTCCCATCTACAGGGGCCAGTACTGGTTCCCTATCTCTCCCATCTACAGGGGCCAGTACTGGTTCCCTATCTCTCCCATCTACAGGGGCCAGTACTGGTTCCCTATCTCTCCCATCTACAGGGGCCAGTACTGGTGCCCTATCGCTTCCATCTACAGGGGCCAGTTCTGGTTCCCTATCTCTCCCATCTACAGGGGCCAGTACTGGTTCCCTATCTCTCCCATCTACAGGGGCCAGTTCCGCCCAGCTCACAGTAAAAAATACATCTTAACACCAGCCACGCCTACGTCCTTCTTAATAGTAGGGCTCAGTGCCGTCTGTCTGTCTGATTACCCACTGGAGCTCATAGTTTAATTATTAAGAAAAACATAATAATCCGCCGTCTGGGGAGAGAGCGCTTTCAATTTGTCTGCTGTCTGCGGCAGGTTTCATTTCTGTTCCCGTTTTCAGACGGCGTGGCAGAAGGTATGTGTCAGGATCAGGCTAGGGAAGGAGTTGCGTACCTCATACTTGCATAGATTACATGAATCTACAGACTCATGACAAGAGTAAAGTTCCTACATCAACTATGCTGTTAGGGGCATAGAAAATCACAGTTCTCAAAGTCCTCTAAAAGGGCTTTCTCTGTAAAAGAAAAGACTGAAATCCATACATTCTGGACTCATTTAATTAGTGTTTAATAAGCTATAAATAATGAATAGCTTTTGGGGGATTAAAAATTGAAAAAATATTTGAATACAGTACTTCTCTACATGGCTCCAGCTCTGAATAGCGCAATGTGCATATATACTGTGTATTGTGTGTGCTGAATGGATGGATATGAAGGGATTATTTATAGTAGAACAACAGCTCAAGCCCCTAGCCTGCCTATTCTGTTCTGTGACCACTGTGTTGTGTGGGTTGAATCAGCACTGCAGTCAGCGGCGGCTCCACAGGATATCCTGCATTCCCTTATCCAGAATACGGCCCCGTTCTACCATCTCTCTCCCCAGCTTCAGTCTGCCCCAGCACCAAGCACAGACAGACCCAGTAACACAGACAGTCAGTAGAACAGACAGACCTAGTAGGACAGAGAGACCCAATAGCACATACAGACCCAGTAGCACAAACAGACCCAGTAACACAGACAGTCAGTAGCACAGACAGACCCATTAGCACAGACAGACCCATTAGCACAGACAGACCCAGTGGCACAGACAGACCCAGTAGCACAGACAGACCAAGTAACACAGACAGACCCAGTAGCACAGACAGACCCAGTAACACAGACAGACCCAGTAACACAGAGAGACCTAGTAACACAGAGAGACCCAGTAACACAGACAGACCTAGTAACACAGACAGACCTAGTAACACAGAGAGACCCAGTAACACAGAGAGACCTAGTAACACAGATAGACCCAGTAGCACAGACAGACCCAGTAACACAGACAGACCTAGTAACACAGACAGACCCAGTAACACAGAGAGACCTAGTAACACAGAGGGACCCAGTAACACAGACAGACCTAGTAACACAGACAGACCTAGTAGCACAGACAGACCCAGTAACACAGAGAGACCTAGTAACACAGACAGACCCAGTAGTACAGACAGACCCAGTAACACAGACAGACCCAGTAGCACAGGCAGACCCAGTAGTACAGACAGACCCAGTAGCACAGACAGACCCAGTAGTACAGACAGACCCAGTAACACAGACAGACCTAGTAACATAGACAGACCTAGTAACACAGACAGACCCAGTAACACAGAGAGACCTAGTAACACAGACAGACCCAGTAGTACAGACAGACCCAGTAGTACAGACAGACCCAGTAACACAGACAGACCCAGTAACACAGGCAGACCCAGTAGTATAGACAGACCCAGTAGCACAGACAGACCCAGTAGTACAGACAGACCCAGTAACACAGACAGACCTAGTAACATAGACAGACCTAGTAACACAGACAGACCCAGTAACACAGAGAGACCCAGTAACACAGACAGACCCAGTAGTACAGACAGACCCAGTAGTACAGACAGACCCAGTAACACAGACAGACCCAGTAGTACAGACAGACCCAGTAGCACAGACAGACCCAGTAGCACAGGCAGACCCAGTAGTACAGACAGACCCAGTAGCACAGACAGACCCAGTAGTACAGACAGACCCAGTAGCACAGACAGACCCAGTAGTACAGACAGACCCAGTAGTACAGACAGACCCAGTAGCACAGACAGACCCAGTAGCACAGACAGACCCAGTAGTACAGACAGACCCAGTAGCACAGACAGACCCAGTAGCACAGACAGACCCAGTAGTACAGACAGACCCAGTAGCACAGACACACCCAGTAGCACAGACACACCCAGTAGCCGGGGAAGCAAAGACAACTAGGCTCTAATTATATTGATTCTTTGCAACAACAAAAAAAAAGTTTCTTCTTATCATTTTAGAACATTGCAAATAACACAAATCTGTCAAGCAGAAAGGATAAGAGGAAAGCTAATCATCATAGTAGTTAAACTGAGGATGGTTCTCCTCACATGACTGCTGTTGGTAATTACACTGAGGATCTGCTATTCTAGCCACATTAATCACATGGGAATTGTAATTTAGTTGGTCTAATCAATTAAACACTCTGGCATTGTTTGCAGGCTTTGCAGTGGATACATAAACACTGCTAGGCTTTATTGAATTCATTTCATTCCTTATGCAGTAATAAGGGAGCGTGAATAAGTAAGGACTATCTATTATTCTATCCAGGCTCCTGAGATGACCTTTCTCCAGTTAGCTGTAATTCACCTGTACACTCCAACCGACTGGGGTATTTCATCACCATCAACAACCAATGTCATATTCAACTGCCTCCATCTTGCATAGTGAATAAATCAAAATAATGTATACATTAAAAGTCCATAAATGTCATATTGAGCTGTTGACTCAACTTTGTAAATGGTGTTCTTCCTGGAGTGACGTAATAGTTTACTTGACCTGGTCACACAGAGAGTGTGCCATCAGGTTTAGCATGGCACCCCTCCCCTCCCTGTGACACACTGCCGAAGCCCTCTCCTTGAATCATGTTTTGCTTGTGCCCAATGTAGCTTGGCGTGGCATTACATCTCAAGACGTTTGTCAGCATGTTTTACGCCCGCCAACAACACTAGGGACGGGTGACAAGGGTTGTGATGTAACATGTGTGTTGGGCCCATAGAAGGGAGGGTCTGGGAAGAAGAATGATCTGCAGAGCCGAGGAGAACCAGACTTCTTTCTCAGGGACTTCATTGTAAATATCCTTTTCTATTCTGATGTATTGTTTTTAAATATGGGATTCAACCTGTATGTATTGTGATTGCTGCAAAATGAATTGCACCATTGAAGACATTGAGGTTTTCTGAATCTGAACGTGATGGAGGAAGGAGGGAGGGGGTGGATGTGACAGGCATCACTAGTGCCCTGCACATGATCTACACTAAAATCCCCATCAGGACTGCTGGCCTACCTGATAGAGTTCCAAGGTATGGCGAGGAAAAAACGGTAGAATTCCCTGGGCATTCTTTGGGCTTAGGTGAGGTGCATAATATGTTCAGAAGGCATAACTAGTTTAGAAGGCATCCCACGTTTTTGGCAAGGATCAACCTCTTTTATGCAGTTTCTTTCTGAGTAGAAATAGATTTTTCAACGCTTCTGGAATGGAAAGCAGGAACCAGAGTAGAGCAGGAGGTGTGTGTGTGAACTGAAAGGCGTGCTCCGTTGTTGGTGGTGGTTCTCTGGGCTAATGACAAACCACTTGTCTCATCAAGCCTATCTTGGATGGGCTGGTGAAATGCATGATGGGTCCTATGTGGAGTGCTCATGTGACTAAGGCTGGTAGATTACCACTCCGGTTGTGTCTAGTGACATCAGACGTTCAAATCACTGTTTCACGCGCCGTTTCACATCCAAAACGTAGAAATCTGCAGATATAGAGAGCTTGTCATACACTGCACCATTAAATAAAAGCAATGCATGAATAGATTATCAAAATGAAAACAAGATTGCAATGGCTGTGCTGCTCTGCTGACTTAGATATTCTGATCTAATTGTTCATTCATATTGCACTGACATACTGCAAGACCTCCTGTGTGTCCATCTAGTCATCATGTACACCACATCATCCATCAACACATATGAGCCTACTTCCTCCAAGGATGTCCACAGTGTGAGAGAGAGAGAGAGAGAGAGAGAGAGAGAGAGAGAGAGAGAGAGAGAGAGAGAGAGAGAGAGAGAGAGAGAGAGAGAGAGAGAGAGAGAGAGAGAGAGAGAGAGAGAGAGAGAGAGAGAGAGAGAGAGAGAGAGAGAGAGAGAGAGAGAGAGCAGGAGAGAGAGAGAGAGAGAGCAGGAGAGAGAGAGCAGGAGAGAGAGAGCAGGAGAGAGAGAGAGAGAGAGCAGGAGAGAGAGAGAGAGAGAGCAGGAGAGAGAGAGCAGGAGAGAGAGAGCAGGAGAGAGAGAGCAGGAGAGAGATAGTGAGAGAGCAGGAGAGAGATAGTGAGAGAGCAGGAGAGAGATAGTGAGAGAGCAGGAGAGAGATAGTGAGAGAGCAGGAGAGAGATTTGCCCTGTAGAGCTTCTTGCGTTCCTCATAGTGTGTTGAGTATAGAGCCAGACTACAACAATGGTCCAGAGATCTGTCATTTTCACCAGCAGCACATCATTACTGCTGACTGAGTGATTAGCATACGAGACTAAATGCCTCTCCCCAGTTCCCTTTACTACTGTACACGGCTCCTTGGAGACCATACATACCGCGCTATGACTGAAATATTAATGGACTTCACTCCCCCATGCAATTAACCCATGATGGGTAGGTTCACGTCCCGCCTTCTTACAATCTGGGTCACATAGTTAGTCGTTGTAGCAGCACCTCAAGATCCTCCCCCTGTTAACTCTGCCTTACAACTCACTGTGTTAAGTAATCCTCCTGTACTGTAGATTCCTCCGTTGTCATGTTAGAGACCTACACTCTTAGAAAAAATGGTTCTTCTGCTGGCCGTATAGGAGAACCCTTTTTGGTTCCAGGGAGAACCCTCTGGGGAAATGGTACTACATGGAACCCAAAAGGGTTCTACCAGGAACCAAAAAGGGTTCTTCAAAGGGTTCTCCAATGAACCATTTTAGGTTTTAGATAGCACCTTTTGTTTTAAGAGTGTATTCCGGCAAGGAAAGTATCAGAGCGGGCAGAGACAGAGGTGCAAGTCTGATCTCCATCATAGAGAAGCATTAAGATTCTGCTTTATGCAAGGGAGGAAGAGAAGACACAGGGCTAGGGTGTGTTGTAACATTATCAAGTGTGGGAAATAGTACAGTGAGTTCTCACTGATATCCAATAGCCCCTTTACTTACCCCTGTCCTTTCTCTCCCCCAGATAAAGTTCGACAGTGACGGTGTGTGTGTGTGCTGTGAACTGCAGCACCAGAGCTCCAGCTGCAACAACCTAGGAGAGACTCTCAAACTGAACCCACTGAGCGACTGCGACACCATACGCCAACACCTCAAGGTGGGTGAAAGTGAGAGAGTGTGTGTGTGCGCGTGCATGTGTGTGAATAGACAGTTATGTATATGTTACACCATTTCTTCTTTGATGTGTACTCTATAGCCTCGTTCTATGGAAATTATTCCTATTATGTTATGTTGTTCATATAACTTGATCCTCCGAACCTCTTCAAGCTGAAATATTCTCCTACTCTGTACTGGTATACCTCGGTGTAATGAATAACAAGTCGTGGGAGCTTAGCTGATACACAGACAATGTAAAACACAAGTGGAAACTTATAGGCTCATAGTAGAACAGGAAATTGAGAATGGCAACAGCATTTGTCTTCTAATCCACGCATAGCTCTTAGTCATATTAATTGCATGGTCTGTCAACTTGGCTTTGCCAGTTCGTTCAGATCATGATCTCTGGAGATTATATAAACTGAAAAGCCTTCTGTCGGCATGGTGATCTATATGCCGCTACATCTTTATTGGATTACAGTGTTCAAATGCTTTCATTTCATGCCACTGATTGATTATAAGACATTGATAACTAAATAAAAGTCCCTTTAAAATGAAGCATGGGTATGAAAGAGGAAAGATCCAACCCTGTTAGTCATCATGATCATAGACCATTAAAAATATGTCAGAATGGACACTATAAAACTGTAATGTGCTAAGGAAGTCAGATAGGGTGAGTTATGTCAGATGTCACATAAGGCAATGGCCATCACGGCTCTCCATTATCCTCTGTCTAGATATTAATATTAAGTAATACTGCTGCTGTCTGTCGAAACGTTCCTCCAATACACAGCCTAGATTGAAAAATGATACTTTACAAGTCAGTTACATGCATGTATGTCACCACTTTGGCGTATCAATGTAGTTCACAGTTCACAGTTAACTATCCATTTCAAACCAGAACAAGTAAAACCAGAACCATTTTTTTCTGTAAAAAAACAGAATAGGTTCATATCCCCATAGATATTTTAATACTTATACCCCAAAGTATTGGTTTCATTCACAGTGCTTCCAATCACATGTTCCTCTTCCTGAATTTTTCTTGTCATTGCCCAAAGCCATGAGTAATGAGTGTGGAATGAGGATTCAGTTCATTTGAGGATTCCTGAGTGAAGGCGGGGTATGTAACCTTGGCAGTGGAGCTCCTGACCCCAGCCTGACCCCAGCCTGGCTCCAGGTACGCAGGCAGGGCTGTTGTGTTCAGGGAGGTTCAACTCTGTATGAACACCTTATTAACAGCTTCCTTCAAGGTATTATTACAGTTGCTACCCTGACATGATTTACCATGTCAATATGCAAATGGTAGTCGCCAGGGAAAACACACACAAGTAATATTTCTTCTCACATCTGCAAGGCAGATGTATACAACACAGCTGCAACACAAATGTGCTGTCTGAGTTTTAGGATCGCCCAAAACCAATGAAAATGGAACAATAATATGCAGTTGTATTTTTTGTTTAGGAAGATGTGATTTATAGTGTGTTGCCACGGCCCAAATGCATGTGTTAATTTCTTTCACAGACCTATATTTCCTGCATTGGTTTTCCTAATTTCCTTGGTAGGAAAAGGCAGAGCTTTAATTACAAGAGAAGTTGTGTACAGTTTCACCTGTACATTTTTCAATGATTCAATAAAATACAGGCAATACGGGGGCCTCCCGAGTGGTGCAGCGGTCTAAGGCACTGTATTTCAGTGCTTGAGGTGTCACTACAGCCCCGGGTTCGTTTCCAGGCTGTGTCACAACCGGCTGTGACCGGGAGTCCAATAAGGCGGCGCACAATTGGCACAGCGTCGTCGAGGGTTTGGCCGGGTTTGGCCGGGTTTGGCTTTACGTGGCTCATCGCTCTCTAGCGACTTCGGTCTTCAGGTGAACGGTGTTTCCTTCGACACATTGGTGAGGCTGGCTTCCGGGTTAAGCTGGTGGATGTTAAGGAGCGCGGTTTGGTGGGTCCTGTTTCGGAGGATGCATGACTCGACCTTCGCCTCTCCTGGGCCCGTTGGGCAGCGATGGATATCAGGAAATTGGGGAGAAAAAGGGGGTAAAATACAACAAATGTATATATATTTCAGGAAATACACGTATGTAGCATTTAGAAACACTTAGAAGTCATTATATTCAATATAGCCCATGACTCATGAAGGGTATTTTTATTCTTTGCTTTATGAATGTACGATTCAATGTAAATGTATACGCTATGCACACTAATCTTTCTTCACAAAGCAACAGCATGATTTCGCACAGCAACAAAACAGCAATAACATTCTACCAGAAACTCCACAAAACATAACATTGGGATTTTCAAAACTTGAATTCCAATCTATACTTTTATTTCACGTTCTGCTTTTGATGAGACTGGACAATGACATGTACAGTACATGTTCAATGCCTAGATCTCAGTCTATTTTTCTCTTGAAGCTCAAGAATCATTCATTTGGCATCCTCTTCTCTCTATTCCTTTCCCTGGAGTGAGCCATTGAACTTACCATTGATGCCAGTTTGTTTGGTAGATTTGATGCACACGGTGATGCAACACTGCAAAGAGAACTGAATAATGAAATAGGCTACGCTGAATGAGGACATGGGTCTCCTGTGACTCCCAGTATCTGGATTGGGTTTGTGTGACTAGCAAGGCATGAAACAGAAACGTATCCCAAAAAGATGAGGAGAAATCAGCTGTGTCAACACCTCAAACAAGAAAAGGAAAATAAACCAAATGTCTCCACTTTGAAAAGAGTTACTATGCATGTTTATACTGAAGTACCAATCTCCATGTATTATTCACCTCTCTTAGTACAGAGGAGCATCTCTGCCAAGCTAGCACTTTGTTCCCAAGTGTCAAATAAAGTGACTGAGTCAGAACTAATAACATGATCCTGTATGCGTGTTAGGGATTGATCATATTAGGCCAGACAGGGAAGTGATAGAACATAGTTGAAGGCCAGAAGTGACAGATCTGCCTGTTGTTTGACCTATAGGTCTGTCTACACTGCTTGTCAAATCTCTCCAAAGCTACAATGACATTACTCCATACTGTGGTACTAGTATGTATAGTAAATATCACTAGGAAATAATACTGTGTTCCAGACAAACATTGTTCATCCATAATAGCCCTCCATTGTCTGTTTGAAAATGAAAATTAAGTATTTAGTATGAGAGTCAAATACCATGGTAATTTGTGGTCTCCACTGTGCTTAGCTCAGGCTGTGCATTTCTCCCTATTCAGTATCCACATGATCAGATGGCCAGAAGATAGCTATTAGAAAAAGCACTGTATGGGTGAGGACACTTACCGGCTTATTATTTCACCTTGAAGTCTAGCCAAGTAACAAAGAAAAGCAACATGGAAGGAAATCAAGAGCCTATTTTCAGGTTGCATGGGGTTCCATTTCACTAGTATGCATATTTATTATTGCTGAGAATTTAATAAATCAGCTAATGTCAGTGCATAACCTTGGAACACTGACACCTCTTCAGGGGGCTATTATCACCTTACCTAGAGACTAAGAAGAGAGATGGTTCCCTGTTGATCCATGCTTCTTTACAATGGCGCTACTATTGTTAAGCTGTGTTGAAGTACTCAACATACCAACCTTATAGGAGATTTCTTTCGGGACAAGAGTTGTTCTTGACATGCAACCTGAGCATCTGGGCCTATAGCCATGCAGTCCTATTATATCACACCTCAACAGTAGAAGGCACTGTTCATGGTCTTGGTTGGTTACCAAGGGCCGTGATGTTCTATTTCACAGTGTTTCTGGTAGGCCCCTCCTCATTCCCCTCTCCCTCTGTCAGTCTCCAGAGAGGCAGGAGTTAGCTTTAAGCTGCCTGCTCACCACACAATGTGTTTCTCAAAGGGACTGAGAAAGAATCTGTTTCACAGACTCGGGACCTCACCTGCCAAATGTAGGCTGCATCTGTGAAAGGCTGTGTGAGTCTCGAGCTCTCTGGTCGCAAGAACACCAAGGTTATCAGAGACTTCACCTGTCATATCAATGGGAATCCATTGCTATAACCTCAACCATTTTCAACATCGGTTGCCTCCCAATGGTGAACGCATGTCAATATAAAAAGAGAGCTTGGGCAAATGTCAAACTCACACAATTTCATTTCTTTCAAGACTGTTCCTGTGGTTGTAAGCAATGCTGCTGACTCGGGGTTCAAAGTAGCAAGTCTGGGCTGCAGTTAGCTAGCTGTCTGTGAACAGGATGTTATGCCCTGAAGTGTCAGGGCCGGCAGGGATTCATATTGCTTCATTCCCACATGGTTTAATGAGTGGAAGAGGATGGCGCTGCAGGAAATGCAGTGCTGAGCTATTAGGGTGAATTTGTTCCTGGTTGGATCATTGTCAGATTTAAGGGGCGATTTGCTGCTGTTATGATGTACTGTATCCTTCCTCTGCAGTGCTCCCCTGCTAGCTAGTCCCTGCTGTGCTGTGTCGCCATGGTAATGACATCACCATTGTCCTTAATCACCTTCAGTCCCTCTCTCATTCATTTGTTCCCTCTATATATTTCTCTCCTCTCTTGTGTTCTCATGCTGTAATATTTGCTTAGCTTTCCTCACTGTGGCTCAAATGTGACTTCCTCTCCCTTCTCTCTCCCCCTACCCTCTCTCCCCCCTTCCCTCTCTCCCTTCCCTCTCTCCCTCTGCCTGGGTCCTGTAGGAGCTCCTGTTTAGTGTGTGCGCCCTGAATGTCATCTCCACCATCGTCTGTGCCCT
Organism: Salvelinus fontinalis; assembly: GCF_029448725.1. Classification (NCBI taxonomy): domain Eukaryota; kingdom Metazoa; phylum Chordata; class Actinopteri; order Salmoniformes; family Salmonidae; genus Salvelinus; species Salvelinus fontinalis. The sequence continues at coordinate 16,847,557 of NC_074699.1, forward strand.
GGCCACTGCCATGTGCTGCATGCAGATGGTCTCCACTGATGTGCTACAGATCGTAAGTAGTGTGACAGAGAACACAATGGACACGTTGTCTCTAACTCTGTCTGAACTGGACTCAATGAGACTGATCTATAGCCTTATGGAGAGCAGCTCTGAACCATCATGAAAGGTAAACACGCCTGGCCTTCTAATGCTGGCTGCATAATTCTCCCCCTCATATGACGGTAGTAGTAACAGTGGTATTGTCGTACCATACAGATTTGGAATAAATTGTCTTCAGTCTGACCATCTTAGATAATGTCAACAGACATCACGAAGGGCACCCATCCCAGAAGAATTCAGAACCTCCACATCACGAAGGGCACCCATCCCAGAAGAATTCAGAACCTCCACATCACGAAGGGCACCCATCTCAGAAGAATTCAGAACCTCCACATCACGAAGGGCACCCATCCCAGAAGAATTCAGAACCTCCACATCACGAAGGGCACCCATCTCAGAAGAATTCAGAACCTCCACATCACGAAGGGCACCCATCTCAGAAGAATTCAGAACCTCCACATCACGAAGGGCACCCATCTCAGAACAGTTCAGAACCTCCACATCACAAAGTGCACCCATCCCAGAACAGTTCAGAACCTCCACATCATGAAGGGCACCCATCCCAGAAGAATTCAGAACCTCCACATCATGAAGGGCACCCATCCCAGAACAGTTCAGAACCTCCACATCACGAAGGGCACCCATCCCAGGACAGTTCAGAACCTCCACATCACACAAAAAATCACAGAGGATTTTTAAAGGGGGAAATAATGATTCTTCTCCCTCACTGTAGTTGGTAATATGTACACCTTAAAAGGCATGCTGTCCTTAAAACGACCCTCTCGCATTACAAGGGAAACAATGACTGTGCCCAAAACCTAAATGCTTTGCTGTCATCAGGGAAATCAATGTGGCGGGGTGCTCCCTTTGCCCTTCAGAGCAATGCTCTCATCCCATTTAGAATGACTTTCCCAGATGATTGGTGGGCTGTAGCGCCCTCATAGCCACCATTAAAACAAAGCGATACTAGCGATACCAGCGGAGGTTGTCTGCACCCCTTTAATATCTCTGGGCAATTTTTTACAGGGGAGAAATAACGTTTTAACATTCTATACAAGAAGGCTTTGTATACAGTTTATGAGCTGAGCTGTAAATTGTCTGGCCTCCTAGATGGGTATATGGCAGATAAGCCCAGGGTGGGAGATTGATAGAGCTGAATTATATTAGTGAGGCAGGAGTTTGGGGCTGGAGCCGGGGCTGATGCAGGGGCTGGGACTGCCTGGCGCTGATGCAGATGTAGGGGTTAGCAATGGGACTGCTGCAGAGGCTAGATTGGAGGCTGCAGCCTACTGGAGCAGTAGAGGATTAGTTTCATCTCGGAGCACAAGGTGGCAATGCAAGACATCACTCGTGATCCCAGCTACACAGTCACCGCACAGGCACAATGAGCTACGGGACCAGAAGCTTAAGAGCAGGACAATATGTTTGATTTTGCATTTGGTTCAGTTTCTTCATCTTTTGTGGTGAGAAGAAAATTGCAAAACAATACATTTTGTAACCTAAAATGATACAGATCACAGTCATTTGCTTGGTAAGGGCAAGGTTTTACTATTCAGTCAGAATTTCAATGAGAGGTTTTCATGTCTTTGTCCTTGACTGATAAAGAATATATCTATATAAACTTTTAATGCTTTTCTTGTATGACACATGATTGATGGCAGACGCAAAGCGACAGATGGGCACATTTCTCAAAGTCAGATTTAAACTTCAAAGTAGACAGGCTGAACTGCAGTGCGTCCTGAATGGGAACTTCTCAATGGCACGTCGCCGTCTGGTTGGGAGCAGGAGGAATGTGAGACACGGTACTGTTTTAAAAACACAGACCAGGAGAGATTAAACTGGCCTGTACAGCCGTAAGGTCACAGGAGGGTGAATGACAAAGGACCTGTCTCCTCCTATTCCCAGTACACTCACAGAGCCCCTCTCAATCTGGCTTCATTCCCATTTCACAAGACTTCAGCTCCCAGGAACAAAGCTAGCTGCCTACTAAAGCCTGACTGACCCAATGCACAATGTGCTGGCCAGGCCAAGGCAGGCTTCCTTCACTTGACACGTATTAATCTAGCAAGCGTTTTTTCCTCCCACTTCTCCATTGTGTCTGGCTTTATTAGCCCTGCCATTAACGACTTTGCCACCGATAATGACGCATGCTACTGCATAGTTCCCTTATCCAAGTCTCCAAAAATAATCATAGTGTCTGCTAGATAACCTTATTCTGGATGCCTTTTTTCTACAGAATGTTGTTGAAATTGATACATTCAATGGTCCCAGTATAAAGCTTTCAGAATGAGACAAATAGACAGCGGTTTCCTGTGTCTGAAATAAAAGCTGGGTTTATGTCTCTGTCTCTCTGTCTGTTTCAGTTCATGCCACACAGAGCACGAGCCCTGAGCGCTGACTGCATGACTCCCCGCGGCACCATCCTGCACCAGACCCTTGACTTTGACGAGTTCATCCCACCCATCCCTCCACCACCCTACTACCCCCCAGAGTACACCTGCACCCCGGTGATGGACGGACAGAGGTATCGCAAAAAAACATCACACAACACAACAGAACAGAACAAACACAACATACCACAACACAACACCTTGACCTCGGTGATGGGCGAACTGAGGTACTACAGCAAAGCAACACAACACCTGCACTTCGGTGATAGATGTACAGATGTACTGGCTGCAGCACAACACTCTGACCTCCTAACAACCTCCTAACAACCTGGCTGACCAACATAGCAACATGCCTGTTTGAATGACTGGCTGTAGCATCTCCTTTGGCACCTGTCACATTGGGTTTGATATAGTCTTGCGTTGCCATACCTCCAAAATCATGTTGTTGTCATGCCTGGGGAATTTTGTATTGCAAAAACGGTATGAATAGTTCTGCAAGATTTTGATTGGCTGTTCCATTTTAAGAACCCTTCCCCACACACCCGTAGAAGGGGGGGTGTTATGTGTGCCACTGTTTTCTGTCCGGGTAGGACACATTTTGTAGAGTTGTTGCGTTTGGTAGTTTCAAGTGGACGTTTTCAAATGATCAAGTGTGGCCGACAATCTGCGATTTATATTTGTTGGAATTGAAAGTGGATTACGCTGGTTAAGTCAAACGTCACAACACGTTCTAAGCTGCTCTTTCGACAAACACACTTTCTACCTTGTCTCCATTTGTCCATATGGCTGTGCTTTGCTACCACCGACAAATCTTGAAGATTGCCCATTATTATAAAAGATAAGGGCTCAAAAAACTATTCAAGTAAGTAAATATATTTTGAAATGTTAAACTATGTATTACACTTCTAGTAGGCCACTTTGTAGGCTAACTCAACTGAGCTGCTAGCTAGCAAGCTAACTTTACACACTGCTTAGCAAAGTGAATTAAATGTCATCATCTAGATAACTTTCTATTACCTAACTACAGTATCTTGATGTAATCATTGTAAATGAAAAACAGTTTCCAAATGCATTTGTTGATAACAGCCTAGGAAGAGACTAATGGCGCGTTTCCAGACAGGGTGTTTCACCTAAAAGGCTCAGACTTTTTGTTTCCATCTACGTGGGCCGGCACCCGTGTCTGGGCCATGACTTCAGTGGACCTGCTCTCACTTGGGGCCAAAGCCAGGCCACTGGTACTTTTTAGCCTACATTTACAAAACAATGACTAACATTAACACCTTCTCACACAGTAATTGTGTATACTAGCAGTGTTTTTGTATACAACATGTGCTAACATAGGTAGCTACAGTTGAAGTCAGAAGTTTACATATACTTAAGTTGGAGTCATTAAAACTTGTTTTTCAACCACTCCACAAATTTCTTGTTAACCAACTATAGATTTGGCAAGTACATTTACATTACATTTAAGTCATTTAGCAAGTAGTTAGGACATCTACATTGTACATGACAAGTAATTTTTCCAACAATTGTTTACAGACAGATTCTTTCATTTATAATTCCCTGTATCACAATTCTAGTGGGTCAGAAGTTTACATACACTAAGTTGACTGTGCCTTTAAACAGCTTGGAAAATTCCAGAAAATTATGTCATGGCTTTAGAAGCTTCTGATAGGCTAATTGACATCATTTGAGTCAATTGGAGGTGTACCTGTGGATGTATTTCAAGGCCTACCTTCAAACTCAGTGCCTCTTTGCTTGACATCATGGGAAAATCAAACGACATCAGCCAAGACCTCAGAAAAAAAAATTGTAGACCTCCACAAGTCTGGTTCATCCTTGGGAGTAATTTCCAAATGCCTGAAGGTACCACCTTCATCTGTACAAACAATAGTATGCAAACAATAGTATATAAACACCATGGGACCACGCACCCGTCATACTGCTCAGGAAGGAGATGCGTTCTGTCTCCTAGAGATGAACGTACTTTGATGCGAAAAGTGCAAATCAATCCAAGAACAACAGCAAAGGACCTTGTGAAGATGCTGCAGGAAACCAGGACAAAAGTATCTATATCCACAGTAAAACGAGTCCTATATCGACATAACCTGAAAGGCCGCTCAGCAAGGAAGAAGCCACTGCTCCAAAACTGCCATAAAAAAGCCAGACTACGGTTTGCAACTGCACATGGGGACAAAGATTGTACTTTTTGGAGAAATGTCCTCTGGTCTGATGAAACAAAAATAGAACTGTTTGGTCATAATGTCCATCGTTATGTTTGGAGGAAAAAGGGGGATGCTTGCAAGCCGAAGAACACCATCCCAACCGTGAAGCACGGGGGTGGAAGCATCATGTTGTGGGGGTGCTTTGCTGCAGGAGGGACTGGTGTACTTCACAAAATAGATGGCATCATGAGGTAGGGAAATTATGTGGATATATTGAAGCAACATCTCAAGACATCAGTCAGGAAGTTAAAGCTTGGTTGCAAATGGGTCTTCCAAATGGACAATGCCCCCAAGCATACTTCCAAAGTTGTAGCAAAATGAATTAAGGACAACAAAGTCAATGTATTGGAGTGGCCATCACAAAGCCCTGACCTCAATCCAATAGAATATTTGTGGGCAGAAATGAAAAAGTGTGTGCGAGCAAGGAGGCCTACAAACCTGACTCAGTTACACCAGCTCTGTCAGAAGGAATGGGCCAAAATTCACCCAACTTATTGTCGGAAACTTTTGGAAGACTACCCGAAACGTTTGACCCAAGTTAAACAATTTAAAGGCAATGCTACCAAATACTAATTGAGTGTATGTAAACTTCTGACCCACTGGTAATGTGATGAAAGAAATAAAAGCTGAAATTAATAATTCTCTCTACTATTTTTCTGACATTTCACATTCTTAAAATAAAGTGGTGATCCTAACTGACCTAAGACAGGGAATTATACTAGGATTAAATGTCAGGAATTGTGAGAAACTGAATTTAAATATATTTGGTTAAGGTGTATGTAAACTTCCAACTTCAACTGTATATGCCCTGGGTTATATGTGTTAGCAAATGTTGTATACAAAAACAGTTGAACATCACACACAATGTATAAACCTATTAGAATTGGAGAAGGCCAACCCTGCTGGGGTTCTGCTAGGTGTGCGGGGTTCTGTTTCAGCCCAGAAATAACACACCTGATTCAACTTATCAAACCTAATGAGTTGATAATCAAGTGTGCTATTGCTGGGCTGGAACAGAAGTCTGCTCACCCTGTAGTACAGGGATCAATTGAGCAAGGTTAGTCACCGCTGGTATGGAGTTTTTTGTTCACCTGAAATTATGCTTTAGTAATAATAGCCTACGTGTTACTATCACTCAATTTTCTATTGTTGTTTAGACTACGATGTCTAATCTTTACATACGAGTTAGCTTATTTGGACATTTTGTTTTTGATTAAATGTTTAAACTTGTTTTAATTGTTAAAATATTATTAAAAATAAACTAGTGTCAATGTTGATGAATCACAATCCTGCAATAAAGAGGGGAAGGGGTTATGTCTCTAATGTGTCTGTGTTTCTGTGTTGTATTCTCAAATGAACATGTCTTTTTTGTCTGTCTAGTTGTAAGATCTCCAATCAGTTTTATTTGATTGTCACTCTGTCTCAGTATATCAGCTATCTGAATCCACTGGCCTTATGGGGATCTGTCATCTGAAGCAGAGAATAGCTAAACTTTCACATGGTTTACATGTTGAGCTATATGTTCTTTATTTAAAATTATACCAGTAGACAATATATATGAGGCAAACCATATACCAGTGCTGCAGGCTGGTCTCATAGACTAGACGTAACATAGTAAACGTACATCTGGGACACTCAAATAGAGCCCCACAGTGGAGGTGTCATAATACCCATAAAACCTAGCGGTTTCAAACAGGGAAATTGTTCCAATCATTTTTCCACCATTGATTTTAGAAACAATTAAAATAAGGGCTGTGTTTCGCGTAGGCTTACCCTAGCGTGATGTTTTTTGATAAACATATAAAACTCTCTCGGACAAGGTGGCTTTTATCAATATATTTGGCTCTATTTATTCTCAGATTTTAACATGCTAATTAGCATCAAAATAGAGATCATTCAAGACTACAAATCCCTGCAAGCTTGTGCACATCACCTCTAGCTGACACCTTTGCTAACAGGTATTGTGTCAATTTAAAACTTGCTTTAGACAGTTCACAGAATTATTAATTTAAAAACATTTAGCCAATTTATTCATGACTAAATGTAGCTAACATTAGATAGTTAATCCAGATATTCTTACCTTTTTGCCTCGATTCGGCTGTCTCATCCAGATCGTGGTATTTGTAGTTCTTTATGATAGCCACATTAGCAGCTAATTAGCATTTCATTTTTGGGGAGTAAATACAGGATAACATATTGATAAAAGTCCCCTTGTCAGGGGGCTCCCGAGTGGCACAGCGGTCTAAGGCACTGCATCGCAGTGCTAGAGGCATCACTACAGACCCGGGTTTGATCCCAGGCTGTGTTGCAACCGGCCGTGACCGCGAGACCTATGAGGTGGTGCACAATTGGCCCAGCGTCGTCCAGGTTAGGAGAGGGTTTGGTTGGCCGGGATGTCCTTTTCCCATCGCGCTCTAGCGGCTCCTGTGGCGGGCCGGGCGCATGCACACTGACTTCTGTCACCAGTTGCACCACAGTGTTTCCTCCGACACATTGGTGCGACTGGCTTCCGGATTAAGTGGGCAGTGTGTCAAGATGCAGTGTGGCTTGGCAGGGTTTTTCGGAGGACGCATGGCTCTCGACCTTGGCCTCTCCCGAATCCGTACGGGAGTTGCAGCGATGAGACAAGACTGTAACTACCAATCGGATATCATGAAATTGGGGAGAAAAAGGGGTAAAAAATATAATAAATAAAAAAGTCACCTTGTCCTAGAGAGATTTACACAGTTATCAAAATGCCACGTAAGTCTACACAAAACACAGTCCTTATTTGAACTCTTTCTAAAATCTCCTATGGGATAAATGAATGGTGGAAAACAATTAAAGCAGGACAATTAACGAAGAGGCAACTCAAATGAACTTTGATTGCTTTTATTCGAATTTTTACATTGCAAAAAGTTACAATTATTTTTCATGCCACAAGAGGTACCATATCTGGCCAAATAGGTTCCGGAAAGAAGAACGGAGAGGTGCCGGATCCTGTTCCGGCTCAAATTAAGCACTGACCTTAACGCTAACCCCTAGCCCAGCTAACATTCGCCACCTAGCTTGAGGTCCGGTGTCTGCTGGTTTTCTCTTCAAACCTGATCATTATTTGCATCCTCCTGGTGTCCCAGGTCTAAATTAGTCCCTGATTAAAGGGGAACAATGAAAGCAGTGAAAGCCCTGGAACTGGCTTCTAGGTCCAGAGTTGAGTTTGAGGGAGATAGACAGTACCATGGTTGCTTTATGTATCACTGACCCTGAATAAGCTAAATACTGGGCTAACACAGCTAACCTTTAGGTCAATAATATTCTGTTTTTATTAACATTTTGTTGCCTTTATAATCCTGAGAGAAATTGAACTAGCTTGTAGCTAGTTATACCTAGGTAGCTTACAAGGTTAACTGACTTTTCTCAAAATGAACCTCATTGTGACTAGCTACTTCTTGTCCCGGGGCTCTTGCAACCCTGCACACCCAAATATCACCCCAGAAAAGTCCAAATAAGAAATCTTGAACTGGCCAGCATTGTAGACCATTTCTCCCCTCTTGCTGCAGCTTCATCTCATCTCAAAACAACAGAGAAATGCTGTAAAAACCACTGTGCCGCAAACATTCTTAAATGTTTTGTCACCAGTGTTTGTTTTATTGATTTTTTTTGTCTTCACGCACTGAGGGGGTCGGATTAATCTCACCCGGGCTCCCGTGTAGGCGTGTTTTGCACTGTGATTTACACCTGGTTCGCACCCCTCTTTAGCTGATTTTTGCCATGGAACTTCCCCAGGTTTCCTGTTTTAGGGAAGCCTGGTTCACGACGAGGTTAGGTTTGATACAACTCCCTAGTTTGATTATTTGGTTTTGTTCTCGCCAAGAATCATATTCTATTTTAGTGATTGACGGCAGAGCTGAAACTAAACACATATGTTTTATTAAATAGGTATCTTGTAAGTGGCTAGAGCAAGTTTGATCCTAAATATTTATTCTGTGGAGCCCTTGGGCCAAGCCACTCACAATGCTTAGTATGGACTATCAGAATGTTGTAGTGCTTTGTTAAGGAGCACTGGTAACATCCATGGCCTTGTGTAAATGTGCCATTGATCTCCTTCCACTTGGTATAAGACAATCAGTTCCATTTCCACATCTTTGAAGGCATGCTGATCCAGCTGGTTGGCTAGATGCCATGTGTTCTTGTCAATTAGGCTGTAAATAGAAACATGCAGAGGAAGCCTTTATAGAGTCCCCTAGCTGAGGGCAGAAACATGTCATGACATCATCATGCGCTGGATGATTGATTCAGACACTCAAGTTGTATTTTATACTCTGCCACTTCACAGGAGAATGGGTTTTAATTAAAAAAAGATGGCTCTTGCATGGGTGAGATATTTTTTAATTAACACCACATGAAAAACAATGTGTCTCTCAACCAATTGAATGTGTTTGTTTACTCTAAAATGAAGTGTTGCTGGATTGAGGAAGAAGAGGATATTTGTATTATTTCTCTCCTCACACCTTTCCTCCCTAATGTTTCTCACATTCAGAAGTCTACACCTGGACTTTCCACACTCCCCGTTCAGCGCCATCTATGGAGTGCCCATCAACAGCCCTGGGACACTCTACCCCTCTGAGTTGCCCCCGTCATATGAGTCTGTGGTGGGGATGGGGATGGGGATGGGGCAGACCCCTGCCAGTCAGGTGAGTATCACTACCATACCAGCCTCTTTCTAACATTACACGTTCTCTATTCACAGTAAGAGTAGTTTAGAACCCCTCTCACTGTTGAATACGTCCCTGTTTACATGCACATTGTAAGAACACAACTACAAAGGAGAGTGCTAAGAAAGGCATTTTGACTTCAGAAGAAGTTGTTGTATAAGATCACAAAGAGAGAAGGAGAAGTACACAGAGAGAAGCTAGCTAGCTGGACTCAGTTAAAGTTTCTATTTGGGTTGAGGATTAGTGAGGCGAGAGGATTTTATGCTCCTCTCTCTCTGTGTAAATTGCTGCCACAGGCTCTAATAAAGGAGACATAATAAAGATGTGTAACATTTCCTTATGCAGATGACCCAATTCACTGCTGACCTCATAAGGCCTCCCCTAAGACAGCAGCACACACATACAGTGCATTCAGAAAGTATTCAGACCCCTTGACTTTTTCCACATTTTGTTACGTTACAGCCTCATTCTAAAATGGAATCTACACACAATACCCCATAATAACAAAGCAAAAACAGTTATTTTTTTCAGATATCACATTTACATAAGTATTCAGACCCTTAACTCAGTACTTTGTTGAAGCACCTTTGGCAGCGATTACAGCCTCGAGTCTTCTTGGGTATGACACTACAAGCTTGGCACACCTGTATTTGGGGAGTTTCTCCCATTCTTCTCTGCAGATATTCTCAAGCTCTGTCAGGTTGGATGGGCAGCATCGCTGCACAGCTATTTTCAGGTCTTTGCAGGGATGTTCAATCGGGTTCAAAACCGGGCTCTGGCTGGGCCCCTCAAGTACATTCAGAGACGTGTCCCGAAGCCACTCCTGCGTAGTCTTGGTTGTGTGCTTAGTGTCGTTGTCCTGTTGGAAGGTAAACCTTCGCCCCAGTCTGAGATCCTGAGTGCTCTGGAGCAGGTTTTCATCAAGGATCTCGCTGTACTTTGCTCTGTTCATATTTCCCTTGATCCTGACTAGTCTCCCAGTCCCTGCCGCTGAAAAACATCGCCACAGCATTATGCTGCCAGCACCATGCTTCATCGTAGGGATGGTGCCAGGTTTCCTCCAGACGTCACGCTCGGCATTCAGGTGAGAGAGTTCAATCTTGGTTTCATCAGACCAGAGAATCTCATTTTTCATGGTCTGAGAGTCCTTTAGGTGCCTTTTGTCAAACTCCAAGCGGGCTGTCATGTGCCTTTTACTGAGGCCATAAAGGCCTGATTGGTGGAGTGCTGCAGAGATTGTCCTCTGGAAGGTTCCGCCATCTCCACAGAGGAACTCTGGAGCTCTGTCAGAGTGACCATCGGGTTCTTGGTCACCTCCCTGACCAAGGCCCTTCTCCCTCGATTGCTCAGTTTGGCCCGGGTGGCCAGCTCTAGGAAGTGTCTTGGTGGTTCCAAACTTCTTCCATTTAAGAGTGATGGAGGTCACTGTGTTCTTGGGGACCTTCAATGCTGCAGACATTTTTTGGTACCCTTCCCCAGATCTGTGCCTCGACACAATCCTGTCTCGGAGCTCTACGGACGTCTCCTTTGACCTCATGGCTTGGTTTTTGCTCCGACATGCACTGTCAACTGTTGGACCTTATATAGACAGGTGTGTGCCATTCCAAATCATGTCCAATCAATTGAATTTACCACAGGTTGACTCCAATCAAGTTGTAGAAACATCTCGAGGATGATCAGTGGAAACAGGATACACCTGAGATCAATTTCGAGTCTCATAGCAAAGGGTCTGAATACTTATGAAAATAAGGTATCTTTTTTTATACTGTAAATGTGCAAACATTTCTAAAAACCTGCTTTCGCTTTGTCATTATGGAGTATTGTGTGTAGATTGGAAAACAATTTATTTTATCAATTTTAGAATAAGGCTGTAACATATCGAAATGTGGAAAAAGTTAAAGGGTCTGAATACTTTCCGAATGTACTATAGGTGTGATGGAAAAAGTCTAATTTAGATGAGATACAGAAGACACATCTTGTCTGGTAGAACATCAGAGCAGGTATAGATTTCAGTTTGGTGTTTGTCCTATGAACTCAATCATGGAGGTACTATTGTTGTCCACCTGGAGAAAATGTGAGATGTCACTTCTTCAAGGAATATAGTTGGTTTTCTGTTGAATGCCGCTGGGTCGTTCCACCAATTGGGTATCTTTTGAGAAGTCAAACTTGGTAAAAAAAAAAAAATCTAATTTTAATATTGACATAAAGAGCACATGTTCAACTTCATAAAAAACATGTTTTTCCATCTCTCGAGGTTATCTCTCTTCGCCTCCATGGCCTTTTTATATTTTATTTATTTATACATATATCTGTTTGCCTTCACCTCCCTTATCTCACCTCACTTGCTCACATTGTATATAGACTTATTTTTTTTTTCACTGTATTATTGACTATATGTTTGTTTTTACTCCATGTGTAACTATGTGTTGTTGTATGTGTCGAACTGCTTTGCTTTATCTTGGCCAGGTCGCAATTGTAAATGAGAACGTGTTCTCAATTTGCCTACCTGGTTAAATAAAGGTTAAATAAAATAAAATAAAATAAATAAAAAAAATACTATAGTAATTGCCTATTAAGTGCCAAATAAAGTAACAGGGTTGACGATTTCATCTTAAATCAGCGATACATCCCCTTGTGACAGGGGGGGATGGACGCTTGTTGTGTGCAATTGAATGCAAGCTTCACAAAAAATGACATTCATTGTGGCTCTCCTAAGACAGACAAGGTATCTTGTCTCTTACATGACAGTGAAGGGAAACCACAGGAGACAAAGACACAGGAATCCAATCTGTAACAAAGCTGCGTCGTTCCACAAAAAGTGTGCCTTTTGTGTCCCTTTGATATTTTAGGAGACATTGTGCACCAACATTTTAGAACAAGATATATTATTTGCTCTAAAATGTAATACCAAAAGGCTTCCCCTCATCTTTTAGAGCTCTCTGCACAGATCTCCTGAAAATGATCTTCCAACAAAGATTCTGTGAATGAGGTCAAATCAATATAGCGTTTTCTCACCTGAAGTACATGCCTTTGAAGTGTTGATGCAGGGCGAGCACCTGAGGGGACTGGCTGCTGTTAGATGTATGCCTCATAGGGGAGCAGCTGCAATAGAAGGATCTAGATTCCCCTTGAATAGACACTCGTCGCTCACCTAGCAGGTTGACTAGAATAGAGGTATAGACCCGAAATGATCCGTTTGTACAGGTGACTGCAGCTTATGATTGGTAAGACTGAGGTATTGTATTGGAACATACTTTATATTAAATGGTACTAAAGACACTACACGGCATTACATTACATGCTTCTAAGACCCTGATTATCCTTTTTCATATTCACTGCTATGATTTAGAAATACTCATCATGATGAGACGAGAAAGAAAGCACACATTACATATAACGTAATAAGCATACAATTACCTAAGAAAACCACATTATAGTGACAGTTCACCACCTCTAAAATCCCAATGGAATTCCTGATGTAGAGTGGGTGATGTGTGCTTAGAGAGCTCTCTACTGGCCAGAGTGTGGTACTGAGCACATGGTTGCCAGATGTGTCGGGAAGAAGCAGCGGCCTCTGACAGATGTTCTCCAAAAGGATTCTCTGCCTCTCCCACCTGTTCCTCATCTTTAACAAGGGTTTCACTAGTGGCAGAATTATTTGGTTCCCTCACTCACTATCCCTTTGGAAATGTGTGTCTCCTTTGTCAACTGTAAAAACTAATAATTTCTGTCTGTCTGTCTGTCTGTCTGTCTGTCTGTCTGTCTGTCTGTCTGTCTGTCTGTCCATGTGCTCCTCTCTGCAGCTCACTACCAGCATTGATCAGCAGGCCACTGAGTCCAGCCTCTGTGAGAGAAACACCACAGCTGGTCTCAGTACTCAGGGTAAGGAAGGCTTAATAACTATCACTACAGCCACCCCTCACACCACTTTGACTGTGTGTGTAAACAGGCTGGTGTATCTCACCCATAAGGGTGAGCCATGTTTGATATCTATGCCTGTACTGTAATTTGGTGCAGCTGATGCTTGTGCTCTCCTGTGTCTTGTCCCAGCCTCGGTGGACAGTGCCTCTCTAATGGTATCAGAGGAGGTGGCAGAAATTCCAGACCACAGTTGCTCCTCAGAGGATCTCTGTTCCCTGGAGGTGCAGGGCTCTGACTCCTCTCCCTATGGCACGCTGCACACCGCCCCCACTGATGGAAGCTGTATCAGTCTAGAGCTTAGAGCCCGCTTCTCCCACCGCCACGGCGGCCCGGCCCGGCTCGACGACACTGGCTACAGCGAGTCCTCCCACACCCAGGACTCCATACCCCGCTCTCCAGACTGGTCCATAGAGAACGTCAACATACTGGAGCACGAGGAGCCCAAGGGAGGAGCAAAGCTACACGCAAACCTCAGAGAACGAGCCAGTAGGAAGCAGCTGATTCTTCCTGTCCCTCCTACTCCTCCCTCCCTGCCCTCTGCCTCCCCCTCTGCAGCCGCAGCCACAGCCTCCGTAGAGGTAGCCTCAGCAGCCCAGAGCCTCCCTGCCTGCCCCTCCCCGTCCCCCCCTGCCCGGCCCCGTGGCTCCCGGCTGTGCTTCAGTGTGTGGTCCCCATCCTCCTCTTCCTCCTCCCCGGCCTCGCAGCCCCCTTCTACCTCAGCGCCAGCAGAGCGACCCCGCATGCTCCGGTCTGGCAGGAGGTATCGCAAGCTGGCTCGCATCGTACGCTCCACCAGCGACCCCATCTCCTGTACCTCCATATCTGGAAGTACGTGAGTTGCTTCTGTGTCGGCACGGCACTGCTCCCCATGTGTTGTTTAGGAAAGATCCTGTCATTACTGTTGAGATGAACCGGGTTAATCAGACCACATAGGCAGCTAGCATCACTTCATTTGGTGAAATGCAAATAATATACTTTAGCATAAGTACTTGTTCACCATAAGGCTAACATCTTCCTCTGCAGGTGACAGCTGTGGCTGCCCCTCTGCAAGCAACCCTCCTCCTGAAGATTCTCCTCAGACTTCACCAGAGCAAGGTAACGCCCACCCCACCAGAGTCTTTTACCACCTCTCTACTATGTACGCCTTTCACATCTCCCCACCTAACCTGGCAGTCTACACATACCCCTGGTGAAAACACCCATTTAGACCAGCGACTCGTATGTGAAAATAGCGTTCACCTACAGAATGTGCAAATGTGTTGAATATGTTGAGTCTTGCCTGATTGGATGTTGTTGTATGTTTGTGTCTTTGGTGTGTTCAGAGTCTACAGAGGTGGCAGCTCCTCTCCACGCCGCTGCCAAAGTCAGCACCCGCAGTGGTAGGAAGCAGAAGGAGGGGAGGAAAGTGGACATCCGCCTCAAACCGCGAGCTCTGCACATGGTCTCCAACGAGCGCCCACACTCTCTGGCTGACCTCAAGACGTATAAAGACACCAAAATCCTGGTGGCCAAATTCCTGGAGCACTCCAGCTGCAGTCTACCTCCAGAGGTCCAGCAGGTGGTCAACAGCATCAAGTATGTCATCAAGTCTGACGAGAGACACATGGAGGAAGCTATATTCAGTGCCAATGTCATAGATCAGGTACGCCTATTGATGGGCATGGGTATGAATGCATATACAAAATAAGCTGATCAGATAACTTAATGAAACCATTGTTGGACCATTCTGGTCTAAACTGTTGGTCAGTGATATTGATGGATGTGTTTGTTTGTGTCTGTTACTTTGCACAGGTGATGACACAGTCACAACGCATCATCGGCAGCCCAAGGAAGCGTGCCCATGAAGACTTGCACCTCAAAAGCTGTGGGGCCTTGAGTTCCCCTTCCTCATCCCTGCGCCGTCCACCTACAGCACCAGGGCCTCCCAACCCCCCTGCTTCCCTGGACTCCTCTCCCTCACCCTCTGAACGCACTCAAAGCCTTTTGTGTAGAGAGACCATCCTTTGACTGCCCTCCCTCCCCACCAAGGACTCAACCTCTATTTCTATCCCTGTGAGACTGTGCCAAGACTTTAGCAGAAACAAACTCAGTAGGTCATGTCTGGAGTGGATTGGCTTCTTTTCTCTCTCATATCAAAAACAGCAGAATGTTCTCTTCTCCCTCAGGGGATTTTTTAACAGTCTCAACCCTGTAAACACACTTGTAAGCCAACTAAATGGAGATGACATGATGAAAAACTAGTGCTCTACTTTATGAAAAGGGAAAAAAACGACTTTGTATTAAAACTGTGAACTGGACAGTTTTGGGATGGTATTAGCTCCTGCAGACTTTGTGGATTCTGATTGGCTGAATACTGCGTGCCACTGCAGGACAGAGAACTTTAAAAAATTGGATTATTTAACTTACCTCAATGTGTTACAGTTCTTATCAGTGTTACAATAAAATATGACTTTCTATGTTGTAGTCGACCTCCTTTCAACAATGGTATGTCATTTGAACATTACATACATTTTAGGAGGCGTGAGAGACACAAAAGCCTTGCTTACAGAAGATGCATGGCGCAACTGAATAGTAAAAAAAAAAAAAATGAAAATACTGTACGTACAAATGACACAAATTGTGTAATATTTTGAAAACCTTGTTCATTGTAACTTTCGAAATATCAAGAACTTGTGGTTTGACAAACTATTCTGAATGAGCTAGGTTGCCATCCAACCGGCGACAAATTTTCGGGTGAATATTCAAAAATCTGCATAGAAACAATATGCAAATTTCCCCAACAGAGGTGTTTACATCAAACTGACTTATTAGCGGATAAAATGCTGTGCGTGATGACGTAGTGTACATAAAATGACTTTTGCACTTACGTTTTCATGTACTGAATAAATCAATTATTTGGATAGTTTACCCAAATTACAAAATTACATATTGGTTTCCTTGCCATGTAAGCACTCTATGGACAAGGTATGACAGCAATCCATGCTTTGGTTTAATTTCCCTGGTACTGTTTCCATATGCTAACGTTTTAAGATTTTTGGCACAAATATATATTATACTTTTTTGGGCATAATTTCCAAATCATGTGAAAGTATCTAAAATTGATTGTGAACCTCAAGAAAGTCCCTTATAGATGTTTTTAAAAATGATCGAGACAGGTGAGTGTCACCGTGACATGCAGGACCCAGGGGTAACTGTAGATTACATTTCCCAGTACGGGACAATGTGTGCACACACCCCAAAAAATGATGGTCCAAATCATAGAACTACATATTAATTCAATAGGATTTCTGTGGGCCTAGTCCTAAAGATTTGTCATTTAACTTTTAAAATGTATGACCTTTTATTGTGGCATAAACACAACCAGTCATAATGTCTTCATCTGATTCTCAAACATTCATACTTCAAAGGGCTCCTTTACTAGGCTACCCGCGCACATTCACCCTACTCGCAACATATTTCCAGCCGTCATACAGTGGTAAATGGAAAGAGACAGCTGTTACACAAAACACCAAAAAGTGTAATGACATATGTCATTTGGTGATTGTCATTAGGCTAAAATGTATGCATCCACTGCTGTCCTGCGGCTCGGTTTTCGCCACTACTCATCTCTGCCTTGGCAAAATGTCAGTGTTCTCATTGAACCATATCACATTTTGGAGTGTATAGGCCGCTATACCACCGTTTTCAAGTCCAATCGCATATTTGTCATGCCTCTGACATACGGTAATGATTAATAATGGCGTAATAGCCTACAGTTTTGTTGAGATTTGTTTTAATTATTATGATAGGCTCATGTTTTACCAGTATGGTGTACCCCCACTATTTATTTTGCTGGGACTCTGTACCAGACCGTACCACCTTACTTTTACCCCTGGATGGACACACCTGTCTCAAGCAATGAGAGAGGATTTGAAATAGACATGGCGGCGTACACATTGTTGCATTACTTCATGGAGCAAAACAGTTATTTATTTTAATAACAGAGCATTTAAAAAATTCTAACGAACCACCTACAACTGGACACAGACATTTTAGAAGATAAATCTTTTGCCGAATCAAGAACGAAGAGAGTTTCGGCAAGTTAATAAGGTTTGTCAAAAATCCGCTGCTACACCAAACAGTACCTATCCTGTAACGGCTAATGGAGCATCACATTAGCCCATTACAATCTGCTAGCTACAGCATCATTCAAATGATAGCCTACCCTCAATATTTATTAGAAAATGTGCATGAAGCTCATCACCGTGCACATAACCACCGTAAGTTATGAAGTTAGGAAATAAGTTATGAAGTTCATCATACCTTATTCCCTCTGCCTATAAACTCTGCTTTTACATGTCGTGGTGGTAGTAGGCTACAACATAATCGCTTACAACACGTCCATCGTAATTGTTACATAATCTATTTCACCTGCCCCGACCTACTTCTTCTTTAAATTTGTACTGTCACAGCCTCCCTATTCATCTATATATCTTATCTAGCCCTGTGTTTCCGTCTACTGTTCTGGAGTGTGAATTCATTACACTTTGTGAGACAAAAAGGGATGGGCAAACAGATGGGAAAAAGGGAGTAAAACTGCCATACCAACTAACCATATACCCTTTAAAACCTCACCACTATCTGATCCTACAGCAGACTAGCAGCCTGGGAGGACAGGACACTATCGTTCAACACACCTTGTAACTCTTCTGCAGTAAAATCGCATACAACCAAGTGCTTTTCTGCAGCTGCCAACACAACATCTAATTTCGGAGATTTACGTTCTATTACTGCGGTACAGATGATAACGATAGCTATGGACGCTAAGAAACACAGCACATGAAGCACATGTTATTCCTATCAATATCTATTGGCCTTATCCTACTCACAGGGATCCTCTTCACTGCCTCAGCATGACACCTTCTGTACTACTCTGATCCTGGCAACCTCAACCTGCCTTTCTCTCAGAGGACACTTCTGATCTCCAGCACCATGTGTACCCCTAGAGTTAACACACACAACTTTTCCCACCGATACTACATATTCCTTTGTCTCATTCCCTCCTGTACACTTCTCACATCTAGGAATCTTCCTCCTACACACTGTTGCAACATGACCATACACTTGGCACCTGAAATACTGCAGCAGGTTCAGCACAAAACCTCGTACTGGATAACTGATATATCCTAACATGACTTAGTCAAGTAAAGACTCAACATCATAACTCAAAAGAACAGACAGTGACTCTTCTATTTCACCCCACTCTCCACAGGGCCTCTGTCGCATCAAATGGCAGGCATCGCAAACACTGGGAATCTTCCCCTTCAGCTGATCCATGTTCAACCCTGCCTCAACCCCAGTAATCACTCCCTTCAATGGCGCCCTGTTCTTGAGAGCAACACAAACAACATATCTTGTCGAATCTTAATGTCCAGCCGTAGCTGTCGCTTTAAGCTACCCTGGGTCATTGTAAATTCAAGCCAATCACTGCGCAGCATTATTTTCAGCCAACATCCCACCTTGGTCTAGGGTCCCTTCTATCCATGACCCTTGTCTAGCGTATTAAGTAATGTTGATATTTCAGAGCCACTGAACACGCCGATTGGCACGTGCATTCTTCTGTTGCTCATTAGAAAAATTTGATTTCAGTCTTTGCAATGTGTTTCCTGACCAATTCCTCATTTGGTTAATGATGTTTGTCCCCCATGAGACACTGTAGACACGGAAGCCTATATCACTTCCTCAAAATCCCCAGAATGAATCTAAGATAACTCAAGAAATCTAATTATTTTTTACCTTTTTGTAGAGGATGTTTTAGTTGCGCAATTTTACATCTAACTAAGGTGTTTGGTGCAGTATTTCTCAAGTAAACAAATGGTGACGTGCTGTCTTATGTAAATAGTCGGCGCTGCTGAGCAGGTCTGTCACACTGTATGCTATTGGATAGAGAGCAATCAACGCAGCTGTTCACCCCATGTTAGTGGGCAAATGGACATCTTCAAATCAAAACCCAACCATCTTTTATCCATTGTTTATTTGTATTGTTTTATTTCACCTTTATTTAACCAGGTAGGCTAGTTGAGAACAAGGTCTCATTTGCAACTGCGACCTGGCCAAGATAAAGCAAAGCAGTTCGACACATACAACAACACAGAGTTACTGTAACGACTGTCTTTGGGTGAAAGAGAGGAGGACCAAGATGCAGCGTGAATATCATCCATATTTAATGGGAAAATACTTAAACACCGAACAAAACAACAAACCGACAAAAAAGGAACGAAGACGATACAGTCCCGTAATGTGAACACTAAGCACTGGAACAGGAACAATCACACAAACAAACAGTGAAAACAGGCTACCTTAATATGGTTCCCAATCAGAGACAATAACAAACACCTGCCTCTGATTGAGAACCATATTAGGCCAAACAACAAACCCAACATAGAAACACAAAACATAGAATGCCCACCCAGCTCACGTCCTGACCAACTAAACAAAGACTAAACAAAGGAAATAAGGTCAAGAACGTGACAGTTACACATGGAATAAACAAACATACAATCAATAATACAGGAGAAAAAGTCTATATACAGCATGTGCAAATGAGGTAGGATAAGGGAGGTAAGGCAATAAATTGGCCATGGTGGTGAAGTAATTACATTATAGCAATTAAACACCGGAATGGTAGAATGTGCAGAAGATGAATGTGCAAGTAGAGATACTGGGGTGCAAAGGAGCAAGATAAATAAATAAATACAGTATGGGGATGCGGTAGTTGGATGGGCTGTTTACAGATGGGCTATGTACAGGTGCAGTGATCTGTGATGCTGCTCTGACAACTGATGCTTAAAGCTAGTGAGGGCGATATGAGTCTCCAGCTTCAGAGATTTTTGCAGTTCATTCCAGTCATTGGCAGCAGAGAACTGGAAGGAGAGGCGGCCAAAGGAAGAATTGGCTTTGGGGTGTGACAAGTGAGATATACCTGCTGGAGCGCATGCTACGGGTGGGTGCTGCTATGGTGACCAGTGAGCTGAGATAAGGCGGGGCTTTACCTAGCAGAGACTTGTAGATGACCTGGAGCCAGTGGGTTTGGCGACGAGTATGAAGCGAGGGCCAGCCAACGAGAGCATACAGGTCGCAGTGGTGGGTAGTATATGGGGCTTTGGCGACAAAACGGATGGCTCTGTGATAGACTGCATCGAATTTGTTGAGTAGAGTGTTGGAGGCTATTTTGTAAATTACATTGCCGAAGTCGAGGATCGGTAGGATGGTCAGTTTTACAAGGGTATGTTTGGCAGCATGGGTGAAGGATGCTTTGTTGCGAAATAGGAAGCCGATTCTAGATGTAATTTTGGATTGGAGATGTTTAATGTGAGTCTGGAAGGAGAGTTTACAGTCTAACCAGACACCTAGGTATTTGTAGTTGTCCACATATTCTAAGTCAGAACTGTCCAGAGTAGTGATGCTGACGGGCGGGCAGGTGCGGGCAGCGATCGGTTGAATAGCATGCGTTTAGTTTTACTTGCATTTAAGAGCAGTTGGAGGCCACGGAAGGAGTTGTAATGGCATTGAAGCTCGTCTTGAGGTTAGTTAACACAGTGTCCAAAGAAGGGCCAGAGGTATACAGAATGGTGTCGTCTGCGTAGAGGTGGATCAAAGAATCACCAGCAGCAAGAGCGACATCATTGATGTATAAAGAGAATAGTCAGCCCAAGAATTGGACCCTGTGGCACCCCCATAGAGACTGCCAGAGGTTCGGACAACAGGCCCTCCGATTTGACACACTGAACTCTATCAGAGAGGTAGTTGATGAACCAGGTGAGGCAATCATTTGAGAAACCAAGGCTGTTGAGTCTGCCAATAAGAATGTTGTGATTGACAGAGTCTTAAGCCTAGCGGAGAAGGTACGGTGGGATTCGAAATGGTCGTGATGCATGGATGTTCCAATCTCCGTTTTAGACGAGACTGACCAAAATTATCCTGTTTACAATTTGTAGTCTATTTTGACCAGGGGCACAACTTTGGTTTTAGAAGTGGGGGGGACATATTTTTTTTATTTTATCCAGTCGGACAAACACTCCAAACAGCCTACCAGACTGCCCGGAGGCGTCTGCATTTTCCTAAAACACGCCGATGCCTCATTTTGGGGGAGGGGGGGACGACAACGACATGTCCCCCGTCCCCAGGGAAAGTTGCACCCCTGATTTTGACACTAGAATAACTGTTTCTGGCTCATATCGATGCCACATAGGCCGTTTTCAAAGGGATTTGTTGCTTTTTAAAGGCAGTCGCTCTTTAACCACATTTACATACTATGGAAGCATTTAGCTGCTGAAACTCAATTGGAAATACAAGTGGGCCCATCCACAGTTTTTATGAGAGTAAAGTCATACCACATAAAAAACATAATGACAGCTGTGATGGAAACAGGATGTTTCGGTACAATTTTATAAATGCAAACAGATAATTTGTTCATTCGACAGGGTGGGATCTTTTTGTGTCGATAAAATGAATTATGCGGTGGAAACGCCTTTATGCAAATATTGTTATAATAGTAACTTGGGGTCGTGATGATATGCATATGGTGTGTGGTCCTCCCACTAAGACTCGGGAAACCATACAGTTTATTAGGCTACAGATTAAATAAATTATGAACTTCACAGGGTGGTGAAAGTACTTTCCAATAAATATCCTAGGGTCTTATTCTGGTGACATGATTATAGATGCTTGACTGCCAATTGACAACAACAAAAATCATATACAGTCCCTTGCAAAAGTATTCACCCCTTGGCATTTTTCCTATTTTGCTGCATTCCAATCTGTCATTAAAATTGATATTTATTTGGATTTCATGTATTGGACATACTATAAAGTAGTCCAAATTGGTGAAGTGAAATTAAAAAAATAACTTGTTTCAAAAGGTGTATTCACCTGTCGTGTCTTTGCTATCGTTAAATTGAAGACTTATAGTTTTTATAAAAGATTCCTGTAATTAGGGATTACGCTATCACTTGAGTAATAACGTAACTAATTAACTATGAATTCGAGGGCACCAGGGAAAGTTATTAGATTACAAAGTTATAATTTCCCAATATAACCTTTCAGATATTTTCATATCTGATCAATAGTCTTCTAATTAATGATTTATTTACTCTACCTCACGTTAGTCTCATTCCAAACGTCGTAAATTATTGATTATCTGCACGAACCCAGTCTTCACTATGAGTCATCCATACATCAATTGTCTTAAATCATTTATTTATTACTAACTAACGTGGTATGGTTAAAGATTCAGCAATTATACTCAACCTTCGTTCTCCTCCTTGGAGGATAAACATGGTCTCAATGGTAATTTCTTAAAGTTGGCTTTTATTCAGATAGCAGAGAGGGGTGGTCCCATGGTCTCTGACCCAACTGGCTCAGGGCGGTCCTTGGATTTAGTTCAAATACAACAGGGATTTGTATTTTCCTTCATTAAACAGTTCAAAATCATATTACACAATTATACAAACAGTATCATACTCACTCATTCATTTTATACAACAAACAGGTGTAAACCTCATATCTGAGGTTATTATATAAACAGCGGTATGGTAATATGGTCCCACAGTCTCTCCTGAGTTTCCCACATGGGGACAAATGGACATGTTAATAGCTGGGATCTTCACCGATCTTTCCTACTTTTGCAGGAACATGAAATATGTTCATACCTCAAGTTCTGTGAGGTGGAAGAGAATTCCTTTGTCCTGAAAGTTTACCCTCTATCTATAATAATGTTGGCCATGAGGAGATTCTCAGGAATTTACGACATCTCTCTGTGATCACCGCATGGGTTGTGGTAGGAAAGGGAGAGGCAGGGAGAGGGGGATGGGGTTTGCAGTACCCAAGCAGGCAACATCATGACACACCCCTTTGTTATGAAGCCCCTAAATAAGATCTGATGCAACCAATTACTGTTAAGCGGAGCGACACAGGGGAACCCAAGAGCAGACTCAGATGAGGAAACAGGGATGAATGAACCAAAATATGTATTGTTACACAGGGAGATATGGAGTGCAGATCCAGGGAAGCTCGGATGAGTTGCAGAAAAAACAGATGTGAAGACTGAGGTTGGAGTTGGCTGAGTAGAACAGGGTAAACAGGTCCTGAGGGGAATCCAAGGTAGTGGTGGTGAGTAAAATCGAGAGCAAGGTAGTTGGGTGGTGAGATGTGGAACATGAGTCAGAGACAGAGCGGTAACTGCAATGAGAGGATAAACGGTGTCAGGCAGGGAAACAGGCACAGCAGAGTACCAGGATCTTGAATAATAATAAATGGCTAGAATCATGAGCTGACTGAGCAGAGATTACAATCCGGCAGAGTGGAAGTGGCAGGACTGAGTATTTGTAGAGGTGTTGATTATGGAACGAGTTGCAGCTGGTAGGGATCTTCTCTGACTCCAGCACACCTGTTTCCAACCACACAATCACACAGAGAGGGACAAGGAGAGAGAGAGGGTGTACAGGGGGAGTAACTGCAGGTCAAGAAGGGTAGAGCAGATGTGACAATTACCTTCAGAAGTCACATAATTAGTTAAATAAAGTGTCAACCCTGCTCCTGCGAAGGCCTCTACTGCTCATCCTATGTCTCCTTGACGTGCCGCCATTCGGCCAGTACTCTCTCGCTCTTCCTCTCTCTCTGTGTGTGTGTGTGTGATTGTGTGGGCGGAGACAGGTGTGCTGGAGTCAGAGCAGATCCCCCAGATGATGGGGGGGGGGGGGATAGTTATGCACGCTCAAGTTCTGTTTTTTTGTCTTATTTCTTGTTTGTTTCACAAAAAATATTATGCATCTACAAAGTGGCAGGCATGTTGTGTAAATCAAATGATACAAACCTCCCAAAAATCTAGTTTAATTCCAGGTGTAAGGCAGAACAATAGGAAAAATGCCAAGGGGGTAATACTTTTGCAAGCCACTGTAATAACCAGTAAACTTGGAGTAACATTATGATATGCGTATGTTGTGTCCTCACACTACAACTTGGGAAAATATGCAGTTTATTAGGCTACAGATGACATACTATGATGAACTTCACAGGGTGGTGAAAGTGCACTGTGCTCTTGATGCTCCTTTCCAATAAATATTGACAATCTTATTCTGGTTACATGATGCTTGACTGCAGGTTGACAAATAAAAACATTCTTGCTCTTATCCATAATCTCATCATGTAGACTACCTGCACATCCTACCTGCACTGTAGGCTATCTGCAAGCTGTTGTATAGAGCGCACGTACCAAGACCAGAGTAGGCTATTTAACGCAACTGTTTTTGTGACATAAGTATTGGTAGAGTTCAAAATGTGATGGAAACACATTGAACTGTAGATTTTTAGCTGGTAAATGGAAATGTAAGCGCAAAAGTACATTTTGTGTGCACTACGTCATCACACACTGATGTTTATCTGCAACGTGTCCCTTTGGTGGAAACAACTAGTGGGGAAAGTCACTTTTCTAGAATATTCGCACGAAAATCTGTTGCCAATTGGATTGAAATTTAGCTACAGTGATAAATATGCTGTTTCCATAAGGCCTCTCGTGACTTATTTTATACGTTCCATCCGCATGAAATTATTTGATGGAGACAAAGAGCAAGAGGCAAAGCGAGAGATTTCACTCTCAACAAAATCTGTCCAAAATAAGCCCAATGGGTTTATTTTGGATTTACAGTAAGCGTGGAGATATGAGCATCTCGTCATTGTATACAGATAATGGATGGAAACCTGGTTATTGTAGCTTACATCGTGACAGGGTTGTTTCATTTCAAAATTAGGTTATTGAGCCAGACCACTAACCAGAGGGTTATACTACAATCAATGAGTTAGCCAGATAACTTGCCCAATATTCTGAAATAACATGGTGTAATTGACTCAACAGCCAAAAACACATATCAAAGTTTAACTTTCATAATGAAACAGAAAATCAGTAGGTGTAGTTATTTCTGGTTGTTTATCAAAGTTAGCTGGCTAACTAATTGATCCTGCTTTGTAGTATACCCCTCAGGTATGACATTGGTTGTTGTGTTCCAAACAGCATTGGTGCATTTTGTACCATTTCCACACATCAATAGCACTCAATATAAATATAACATTTGTAGGAGTATAAACTAAATCTCCTTGAGAGTTAAGAAAAAAGCTGAACACCATTTAAATCTATCAAATTGCTTATTTTCTGTCAATTGTCTGTATTTTCTGTCAATTGTCTGTATTTTCTGTCAATTGCCACCCTGACACCTTCAGTGTAATGTCTGTTCTGATTCTTGATTGGTTCTCATTCTTTGAGGTTGTAGATACAATGAGAAATTACACACACACACACACATTTTAGTGGCCCCCCTCTTGACAGTGGAGGGAAAAATTGTAGTTTTAAAGCTCATTTACTGCAATTCCACACATTTTGCCATAAGGCTTAGAGAAAACGTTTGCAGATTTAAAGGTGATTGTCCTGTGGTTTATGTTTCCACATTATGAGGTTGGAATAATACTGTGAAATTGTGAACATGATAATGCCATTTTAGTGTAAGAGCAGTTTGAAAAGACCACCAACAATGTCAGTCTAATTTGGTGTGATGGAGTTTAGGCCTTCCATGGTGAAATCACCATGTGCTAAATTAGTTATTATAAACTGGGCGGTTTGAGGCCTGAATGCAGATTGGCTGACAGCCGTGGAATATCAGACCGTATACCACGGGTATGATAAAACATTTATTTGTACTGCTCTAATTACATTGGTAACCAGTTTATAACAGGAATAAGGCACCTCGGGGGTTTGTGGCATATGGCCAATTTACCACGGCTAAGCACTCAAATCAAATCAAATGATATTAGTCACATGCACCGAATACAACAGGTGTAGACCTTACAGTGAAATGCTTACTTACAAGCCCCTAACCAACAATGCAGTTTTTTAGAAATACGAGAAAGAATAACAAATAAAAGTAACAAGTAATTAAAGAGCAGCAGTAAAATAACAGGACAGTAACAGACTATATACAGGGGGGTACTGGTACCGAGTCAATGTGTGGGGGCACCGGTTAGTTGAGGTAATATGTACATGTAGGTAGTTATTAAAGTGACTATGCATAGTTGATAACAACAGAGAGTAGCAGCGGTGTAAAAGGGGGGGGGGGGGGGTGCAATGCAAATAGTCTGGGTAGACATTTGATTAGATTTTCAGGAGTCTTACTGCTTGGGGGTAGAAGTTGTTTAGAAGCCTCTAGGACCTAGACTTGCCGCTCCGGTACCGCTTGCCATGCATGCGGTAGCAGAGAGAACAGTCTATGACTAGGGTGGCTAGAGTCTTTGACAATATTTAGGGCCTTCCTCTGAGGTGAGATCTTGCATGGAGCCCCAGACCGAGGGTGATTGACCGTCATCTTGAACTTCCTCTATTTTCTAATAATTGCGCCAACAGTTGTTGCATTCTCACCAAGCTGCTTGCCTATTGTCCTGTAGCCCATCCCAGCCTTGTGCAGGTCTACAATTTTATCCCTGATGTCCTTACACAGCTCTCTGGTCTTGGCCATTGTGGAGAGGTTGGAGTCTGTTTGATTGAGTGTGTGGACAGGTGTCTTTTATACAGGTAACGAGTTCAAACAGGTGCAGTTAATACAGGTAATGAGTGGAGAACAGGAGGGCTTCTTAAAGAAAAACTAACAGGTCTGTGAGAGCCGGAATTCTTACTGGTTGGTAGGTGATCAAATATTCTGTCATGCAATAAAATGCTAATTAATTACTTAAAAATCATACAATGTGATTTTCTGTATTTTTGTTTTAGATTCCGTCTCTCACAGTTGAAGTGTACCTATGATAAAAATTACAGACCTCTACATGCTTTGTAAGTAGGAAAACCTGCAAAATCAGCAGTGTATCAAGTACTTGTTCTCCCCACTGTACGTACGGTCACGGTGGGGACGACGTCATCGATGCACTTATTGATGAAGCCAATGACTGATGTGGTGTACTCCTCAATGCCATCGGAGGAATCCCAGAACATATTCCAGGCTGTGCTACCTTCTTTAGATATCGTGCACCAGCTGTTATTTACAAAAATAAATAGTCCACCGCCCCTTGTCTTGCCAGACCCGCTGTTCTGTCTGGCCGATACAGCGTATAGCCAGCCAGCTGTATGTTGATAATGTCGACGTTCAGCCACGACTCCGTTAAGCATAAGATTTTACCATTTTGAATGTCCCGTTAATAGTTTAATCTTCTGCGTAGGTCATCGATTTTATTTTCCAAAGATTGCACTTTTGCTAGCAGAATGGAAGGAAGTGGGGGTTTATTTGATTGCCTATGAATTCTCAGAAGGCAGCCTGCCCTCTGGCCCCTTTTTCTCTACCTTCTCTTCACGTAAATGATGGGGATCTGGGCCTGTTCCCGGGGAAGCAGTATATCATTCACGTCAGGCTCGTCGGACTCGTTAAAGGAAAAAAGGATTGTGCCGGTCCGTGGTGGGTAATCGCAGTTCTCATGTCCAGAAGTTATTTTCGGTCATAAGAGACGGTAACAGCAACATTATGTACAAAATAAGTTTAAAAAAATAAGTTACAAACAATGCAAAGAAACAAACAAAAAAACACAATTGGTTAGTAATACGTAAACCGTCAGCCTTGTTTTCCCGGGGCCATATTTTTTCATCATCTACGTTGAGTCTTGCATAAGAACATCTCTTAGCCGTGGTATAATGGCCATATACTACAACCCCTCGTGCCTTATTTCTTAAATATACCAATAAGAAAGAGTTCCAAACCTCTCTGCCAATAACAGTTTTTCTGTTTTTTCCTCCCCACTCAGACCACTCCCAGACAGTCCTATCAAAATGTTTCCTTGAGAAATTTTTCTTGGCTAAGAAGCTATTTTTGTTCTTTTTTTATCATTTTAATTTAAAACAATCACAGTAAGGTACTTAATTGTTAACCAGAAATAATTTGATAGAGATAAAAACACTGCATTGCACCTTTACAGCAAGTTTTGTGAAATTCTACACATTCTGCCATGGGCCAGGGAAAAACATTGCAGTTTTACAGTTAATTTCCTGCAATTCTACCCATTTTGTAATTACTTATGCCATGTTTATATGATATCTGAGTGACAGTGACTAACAAAATCAATGGGGCTCCCCTTGAGGTCAGGGCCCCTGGGCATGTGTATGGTTGGTATTTGGCAATGATTACTACAAGTTTAGATAGCTGGCTAGACTAAATACCAATCAAAAAAATGTTAGCTGGATAATTGAGTGACAGTCAGTGACTGACATTATAAGAGAAAAACTGCTAATGCACAACCCCATTTCGTAATTGCACCTGGTGCAATCTACTATTCTTAAAGCTGCAATATGTAACTTTTTGGGTGACGACCAAATCCACATAGAAATCCACATAGACATTGAAAGCAATGTCATTCACATTGAAAGCAAGTCTAAGAAGCGGTAGATCTGTTCTATGTGCGCTATTTCTATGCGTCCCGTGCTTAAGTTTGGTATTTACATGTTTCCTTTCGGTTTTGTACAACACCTTCAAACAGCTACAATGATTCTCTAAACTAGACATAGCTTGTTTTGTCACATAAACTGAAATGATTATTTTATATATATACACTGCTCAAAAAAATAAAGGGAACACTTAAAAAACACAATGTAACTCCAAGTCAATCACACTTCTGTGAAATCAAACTGTCCACTTAGGAAGCAACACTGATTGACAATAAATTTCACATGCTGTTGTGCAAATGGAATAGACAAAAGGTGGAAATTATAGGCAATTAGCAAGACACCCCCCAAAACAGGAGTGATTCTGCAGGTGGTGACCACAGACCACTTCTCAGTTCCTATGCTTCCTGGCTGATGTTTTGGTCACTTTTGAATGCTGGCGGTGCTCTCACTCTAGTGGTAGCATGAGACGGAGTCTACAACCCACACAAGTGGCTCAGGTAGTGCAGTTCATCCAGGATGGCACATCAATGCGAACTGTGGCAAAAAGGTTTGCTGTGTCTGTCAGCGTAGTGTCCAGAGCATGCAGGTGCTACCAGGAGACAGGACAGTACATCAGGAGACGTGGAGGAGGCCGTAGGAGGGCAACAACCCAGCAGCAGGACCGCTACCTCCGCCTTTGTGCAAGGAGGTGCACTGCCAGCGCCCTGCAAAATGACCTCCAGCAGGCCACAAATGTGCATGTGTCTGCTCAAACGGTCAGAAACAGACTCCGTGAGGGTGGTATGAGGGCCCGACGTCCACAGGTGGGGGTTGTGCTTACAGCTCAACACCGTGCAGGACGTTTGGCATTTGCCAGAGAACACCAAGATTGGCAAATTCGCCACTGGTGCCCTGTGCTCTTCACAGATGAAAGCAGGTTCACACTGAGCACATGAGCACATGTGACAGACGTGACAGAGTCTGGAGACGCCGTGGAGAACGTTCTGCTGCCTGCAACATCCTCCAGCATGACCGGTTTGGCGATGGGTCAGTCATGGTGTGGGGTGGCATTTCTTTGTGGGGCCGCACAGCCCTCCATGTGCTCGCCAGAGGTAGCCTGACTGCCATTAGGTACCGAGATGAGATCCTCAGACCCCTTGTGAGACCATATGCTGACACATGCACATTTGTGGCCTGCTGGAGGTCATTTTGCAGGGCTCTGGCAGTGCACCTCCTTGCACAAAGGCGGAGGTAGCGGTCCTGCTGCTGGGTTGTTGCCCTCCTACGGCCTCCTCCACGTCTCCTGATGTACTGTCCTGTCTCCTGGTAGCGCCTGCATGCTCTGGACACTACGCTGACAGACACAGCAAACCTTTTTGCCACAGTTCGCATTGATGTGCCATCCTGGATGAACTGCACTACCTGAGCCACTTGTGTGGGTTGTAGACTCCGTCTCATGCTACCACTAGAGTGAGAGCACCGCCAGCATTCAAAAGTGACCAAAACATCAGCCAGGAAGCATAGGAACTGAGAAGTGGTCTGTGGTCACCACCTGCAGAATCACTCCTGTTTTGGGGGGTGTCTTGCTAATTGCCTATAATTTCCACCTTTTGTCTATTCCATTTGCACAACAGCATGTGAAATTTATTGTCAATCAGTGTTGCTTCCTAAGTGGACAGTTTGATTTCACAGAAGTGTGATTGACTTGGAGTTACATTGTGTTGTTTAAGTGTTCCCTTTATTTTTTTGAGCAGTGTATATATATATATATATATATATATATATATATATATATATATAATTGGTTGGGGCCCCTTAATTGACCACTTATTCTGCTTATGCCTGGAACCGGCCCTTCACACACACACGTTTCCACCAGAGTCAGACACCAGCAGTTTTGATACATTTGACTTGATGATCCTGAATCATATCATATTTCTGTCCGCTGTGTTCTGCATTGCCTACGAACACGGAACTTCAGCGCGTTAGAAATCAGAATCCAACACCCCCTCATGATCTGTAAAACCCCGTCCATGTCATTTTTTTCTCATCCAATGTGCTCCCAAAATTGCAAGAACTACCCAATAGAATGTGTTCTTTATTGCAAGACGTATGTCATGATTGGATCATTGTACTGTCACTTTAACCTAACCACGCACCTTGCACGCCTTGGCTACACTTCAGAAATCTGAAATGGGTGGTTTGACAAACTAGCTTGTATTGTGTGTCTACATTAGCTAGGCATTTGTCAATGTAACGTTAACTGTCTAACCTTTATAACGATATAGCTAATCACTGTTTTCAACGTCGCTTGCGTTTCGCATCCACGAGTCAAGAGGCACCAACATCAGAGGATATGCCAGCCAAACCAAGGTGGAAGTAGCTAAAGTAACCATATCAACAGACAAGACAGACTCGAGACTGGGGACTATCTTTAGGGGACAGGGGTAAAACAAAACTGATCGGATTAGGAATCTGACAGCAAACTAGCCCGCTAGTAATGGTAATTGTTATCTATCGGTAAAATAAGCGTTTACCACGTGTAACCTTATTTCAATGGGTCTAGTAGCTAGCTACAAAGAAAGCCTCTATATAGGGTTATCGTTATCTTGCGTAGTAGCTCCTTGGATTAGCAGTTAACGGGTAGCAACTACGTTGAATTGCATTGGATATCGCTAGAAAGGTTAGCTAGATTTAACGTTTGAATACAGTATTTTCTATGTACATAATTAAGATCCATAATCAAGATGTATCATTAGGATGACGATAGTAGTTTTGTAGTGTGTCTGACTAGCACTTTCAGTACATGCAACTAGCCAAACCAGTTTGTTTCATCTGTGTTAGCGCGTTAGCTAACTACTCTAGGTTTACGATTTGGTGGATAAATACACTATCTATCTTGAAACGATTCAGGGCCCACCAGAATAGCTCAGATGATTTTACACTGGACTCGTTAGATAGCTAAATCATTTGTCACTTGCGTGCTTGGCTAGTGTTTGTCCACGTTTGCTGTTGCATTTAGGCCACGTCGCTGCAGATGCATTTCATCCACTGACAGCGTCGTTGGATGAATGCAAACAAGACAGGCGACAACTGTGCGGAAGAGGGAAGACGCGTGAATAACTATTCCCTGAAGCTAACTAATGCAAGACACTCGTTTGATACAAATGCTTTCTTTATAGACTTTCTCAGTCGCTGTATTTTTGCCGTAATTGAACGGCATGTCACCTAACCAGTGGAAGCATAAGCTTTTTTAGTTTTCTAGATCAATCATCGAATACATTCTGAAATGGTTGGCTTTGGCGCAAACCGACGAGGAGGCCGTCTCCCTTCTTTCATCCTGATCGCGCTAATTGTGATCATTGCCATACTGTCTTTCAACTACTGGACTGTGTCCAACAAGCAAGGGCGCCTATTGGACGAGTTGGCGGAGGTGCAGACACAGGTGAAGCGGACCGACGCGGCGCGCAGTCGACTGGAGAAGCGCAACTCGGAGCTGATGGTGCAGGTAGACACCCACAGGAAACATATCGATCAGAAGGACGGAGATAACAGCATGCTGGAGGGCAAGCTGCAAGCTCGCGAAGCTCTCATCAAAAAGTGTACGGATGAAAAGGTGGGTAGGACTCGATACTAGATCACTTCATCCATCCGTAGTACCTATGCTTCATAGTTCCTGCAGATCTCAGGCTTATTAACTAACTGTGCCATAGGTTTGACAGGTGGAAAGCAGCCTTGCACCTGCATCCTATTGTTGTATTACAGTGGAGGGCAAAACCAATGATGTCAACCTAGTGACACCTACCAACATGGGTAAAGACTGAGCAGTTGAAAGTGGGTTGTCCCAGTGCCATAGGACTAACTGTCATCTAAGCCTCAGGTCATCTAAGCCTCAGATGAGTTTGAGGTTGTACTGATGTGTACCTAAGTGACAGTGACACCTTTTTATTTACTTCCTAATTCATGGAATGAGTCTTGTTGTAATTTTAAATGTAGGTTAAACTCATAAACAATATTTTAGTTTATCTACTTCAGCTATGATACCCATCAGATCCTTTGAATCTCAAAGGTGATTTCAAAAGCCATATCATGTAACAGCTTAACTAATTTTTCACAATAGTGCCTGCTAACCTGGCATTGCAGTTTGCACATTGTATATTGGTGTGTATTTGTGCACTTATATTAGTCATTTTACATGAGGTAGTCTCCCTCCCTGCAGACATGGGGGTTATGAGTCCCAGCTGGGTCCCCTCTGCAAGGGCCCATCTGTGTGCCCAGTGCTGGGGACCAGCCTCTTTTTACCCTTACTACAGTCAGCCCCCCCCCCCCCTCCCCCTGTCCCAACAGCCTCAATGTATGCTTATGTGTCTCACCAGATTGCATAGGAGGTGTGGAACAGCTGAGGGGGAGTGCCTACCTTTCATTAGCATTCTGCCGTACCCACACGGATGTTTGCTCTTCGGATTGTGTGGGCTAGCCATGCCCAAACCGGGTTGTATATTTTAATTACAGCTCATTTCCTGAATGTTAATGGTGTCCAACAGTTAAAATCTTCTGTTCAACATGAGGGATGTCGTAGTGTAAGGCCAATCCCAGATTTTTCCCAGCGTTAATCTACTCTTTGTCCCGTATCAGGATCTCATTTTCTGATGTTACCAGTGTTAGGGTTTGGTCGATGTCATCATTAGTCCGATTGTGATTATGTACCCATAAAACATGCCCCTTTTGCGCCCCCCCCCCCCCCCCCCCATAAAAAAAATTGTTGGGCTCTGTCGTGACATTGAATGCAACTGGATGAATCATGACAAAATATAGCCTGGAAAAAAGCTAAGTACAGGCAAAGGCAAATATGTTCTAATATTCCTTTCTGGTGTAGCAGAACAGGTTTGTTTGTGTCTCTGTATGGCGAACACATGATGGAGCAGCAGTGACTGTCTGATGAGGAACGGGCTGTCTTACCATAGTGTGCTAGGTTATAGGCCTAGATCATGGGCTGGATAGAAGCAGTCTACATTCTTCAGAATGGATTAATAATTGCTTTATTTCCCTCATAAAATAATAGAAAAATAAACTAGATGGTTATTTTCCATGAAGAAAAATTGGTGGGACTTGCTTTAACTCTTTACACGTGTTTTTGTGGAAGAAGTTTAAAATGTTTTACTTAAGCCAAGCAGTTAAATATATATTCAAAGTTAGATTTTGTAAAATAAATGGTCTTGCTTTGATAGACTACACTATCAACCTTATTACTTTGGATTGTGAGGCAGTTAGATCCCATATTTCATCACAAATAACTATACTGACTAGCCTACCGCACTTTTTCCCGCTGTCTTACTACAATACCACAATGTATATCCAAACTGTAATAATAGAGTACAGAAAACAAGGAGGCATTGTTGTAGTTTAAAATAAATGTAAAGCTGGAATATGTAACTTTTTGGGTGACCCTGACCAAATTCACATAGAAATTAGTTATAGATTTGTTTAAGAAGTGGTAGATCGGTTCTATGTGCACTATTGCTATGGTTCCCATTCTTAAATTGAGTTATTCTGGGTCTTACTTTTGGTTTTGTACACCAGCTGAAAATACATTTATCATAACCAAAAATATTGTATTTCACAGCGGTTTAGATGGTACAATGGTTCTCTACACTATACTGGCTTATTATGTGATTGGTTGTAGTTATTGCTGTTTTGATTTCAGATTTGAATATCGGAGAAGTAGACCATGGTGTCATACCCTTGAACTTTTTATCTATGATGCGTTGTTGGGAAAAGTGGTCAAGGTAGCTGATTTGTCAAAAGACACATTTGCTCATTGGGTGTTTCTCAAAATGCATACCACCATGCTCTGAGCACGGGAGGGCCAGAGTATGAGTCCAAATCATCTTTTCGAATGCGTACTCCGTTTGTATATATTTTTAAGCATGCATCGACGCAAGCTTCAATGGAAAGAATGCACAAATGGTGACGCAACCACGTAAAAAATTGTGCAACATTTCTTGAAATTAATGGCGGTCATTATTTGAGCTGAAGCGAGAGAAAATGCACTCTGACTTCGGAATGAAATGTTGCTTATTCACATCTTGTATGTTGCCCGACTACTATTTTTTATATATTTATCTTGAAATGTTAAATACATGCTGTGTTAATTTTGGTTTGTTTACCTGCCTACAATACCCACTGTAGTATGTGTAGATTGCAAGCCCATAGTAAGTCAATAGGGCTAACTGGTTAGCTACTACTGTTAGCTAGCCAGATAGCCACGAAGAATTGTTAGCTAGCTACCTACAAAGATTTTACATCTACCTTGCATAAAATAGTTTTAGGTCATGTTGCCTGTTGAACTAGCTGGCTAGATTTATTATGATTCACATATAACTAGCTGATAAGTAAAATGTTTGTTTTGCGTATGTATCTTGTTTAGTTTCTATTGTTGCCATTGTCTTGGCTGGAAGAAGGTTCAGTGGAGGTGCAGCGAGTTCTTCTCAAATGTAATGTTTTATGCGTTCTCCACACTTGTCCTCACAAGAACGTACTTAAGAGAACATCCTGAGAGAATGCACTTGAGCGTGGAGCACGGTAGCATTCAAATTGAGAAACAATCGTTTTCTCATGCTTAGACTGTGCTCCCCCATTGTTATAATTTGAATGTTCTGAGAAGTTTCATGGCAGTTCATTCAACAGTAGAAAGTTAGCTAAATTAGTTTGTTACTAAAACGGCTATACCTCTTGATTGGTAGTAGATATTTCTGTTAGAGGTCGACCGACTAATCGGCATGGCTGATTTAATTAGTGCCGATTTTCAAGTTTTCATAACAATCCTTAATCGGCCTTTTTGGACGCCAATTATGGCCGATTACATTGCAATCCGTGAGGAAACTGCGTGGCAGGCTGACCACCTGTTATGCGAGTGCAGCATCAAAAGGACCTTGTGGCTGCAATGAGCCAAGGTAAGTTGCTAGCTAGCATTAAACTCATCTTATAAAAAACAATCAATCTTCACATAATCACAAGTTAACTACACATGGTTGATATTACTAGGTTAACTAGCTTGTCCTGCGTTGCATATAATAACTTAACAGGCGCCGCATTGATCATCGAATCACAGCCTACTTCAACTTTACCAAACCGGTGATGATTTAACAAAAGCGCATTCGCAAAAAAGCAGTAGTTGCACAAATGTACCTAACCATAAACATCAATGCCTTTCTTAAAATCAGTACACAGAAGTATATATTTTTAAACCTGCATATTTAGTTAAAATAAATGCATGTTAGCAGGCACTATTAACTGGGAAAATTGTCACTTCTCTTGTGTTCAGTGCAAGCAGAGTCAGGGTATATGTAACAGTTTGGGACGCCTGGCTCGTTGCGAACTGTGTTTCTTCCTAACGAAGATTGTAATTAATTTGCCAGAATGTTACATAATTATAACATAACATTGAAGGTTGTGCAATGTAACAGCAGTATTTACACTTAGGGTTGCCACCCGTTCGACAAAATACGGAATGGTTCCGTATTTCACAGAAAGAATAAACTTTTTGTTTTCGAAATTATAGTTTCCGGATTTGACCATATTAATGACCAAAGGCTCGTATTTCTGTGTTTTTATTGTAATTAAGTCTATGATTTGATAGAGCAGTCTGACTTGAGAGGTGGTAGGCAGCAGCAGTCTCGTAAGCATTCATTCAAACAGCACTTTACTGCGTTTGCGAGCAGCTCTTAGCAATGCTTGAAGCACAGCGCTGTTTCTGACTTCAAGCCTATCAACTCCCAAGATTAGGCTGGCAATAAAGTGCCTATAAGAACATCGACTAGTCAAAGGTATATGAAATACAAATGGTATAGAGAGAAATAGTCGATGCGTCATAATTCCTATAATAACTAAAACCTAAAACTTCTTAACTGGGAATATTGAACCACCAGCTTTCATATGTTCTGAGCAAGGAACTTAATTAAACGTTAGCTTTTTACATGGCACATATTGCACTTTTACTTAATTCTCCAACACTGTTTTTGCATTATTTAAACATGTTTCATTATATATTTGAGACTAAATAGATTTTATTTATGTATTATATTAAGTTAAAATTAAAGGGTACATTCAGTATTGTTGTTATTGTCATTATTACACATAGATATCTATCTATCGGCCTATTAATCGGTATCGGCTTTTTTGGGTCCTCCAATAATCGGCATCCGCGTTGAAAAATCATAATCGGTCTACCTCTAATTTCTGTTCTTATTTCCAGATTTGAATAGCAGAGAAGTGGAGGAAGATTTCATACCCTCTAACTTTTTGTCAGTTCGGAAAGAGGTCAACCGCAGTTAAAAAAATTATACAACAAGTTGTTGATGTTGATACTAAAACGTCTATCATTAGATATGTACAATATATTTTTGTTCTGATTGCAGATTTGAATAGCAGAGGTAGACCAAGATGTCATATCCTCTAACATTGTGTATAACTTGTTAGAAAAAGTTGTCTCAAACACATTTTGTTAAAAAAGTATATATATATATATATATATATAGCTGTTTTAGTATCCGCATCAACAACTTTTTGTATATAAATATAAATATATACAAAAAGTTGTTGATGCGGATACTAAAACAGCTGTTTTGTTTAATCTCTACAAGATATTTCTGTTCCAGATTTGAGTAGCAGAGAAGTAGACAAAGCTGTCATACGCTATAACATTTTGTCTAATTTATTGGTAAAGTAGTCAAAGTAGCCGATTTGTGTCAAAAGTTACATTGTTTACAGTAAATGTGAAGTCATGATGGGGTGCTTTAGCCCATACAGTGTCTTCAGAAAGTATTCACTCCCCTTGACTTTTTCCACTTTTTGTTGTTATAAAGTGGGATTAAAATTGATTTAATTGTCCCTTTTTTTGTCAACGATCTACACAAAATACACTGTCAAAGTGGAATAAAAATTCTAACATTTAATGAATACTTATCTAGATTAGATAAGTATTCAACCCCCTGAGTCCGTACATGTTAGGATCACCTTTGGCAGTGATTACAACTGTGAGTCTTTTTGGGTACGTCTCTTAGAGCTTTGCACACCTGGATTGTAGTATATTTGCACAATTTATTCTTCAAGCTCTGTCAAGTTGGTGGTTGATCATTGCTAGACAGCCATTTTTAAGTCTATTCAGTTTCTTTTGATCCTTAAACTCCCTAGTCATTGCCGATGACAAACATACCCATAACATGATGCAGCCACAACCATGCTTGAAAATATGAAGTGGCACTCGGTGATGTTGATGGATTTGCCCCAAACATAACACTTTGCATTCCTTACATAAAGTAAAAACAAATTGACAATTTTTTTTGCAATTTTACTTTGGTGCCTTACTGTTCTGGAATATTTTTATTCGGTACAGTCTTCCTTTTCACTGTCATTTAGGTTAGTATTGTGGAGTAACTACAATGTTGTTGATCCATCCTCAGTTCTCTCCTATCACAGCCATTAAACTCTAACTGTTTTAAAGTCACCATTGGCCTCATGGTGAAATCTCTGAGCGGTTTCCTTCCTCTCCGGCTACTGAGTTAGGAAGGACGCCTGTATCTTTGTTGTGACTGGGTGTATTGATACACCATCCAAAGTGTAATTAATCACTTCACCATGCGCAAAGGGATATTTTCACCCATCTACCAATGGGTGCCCTTGTTTGAAATGCACTACTCGATTGAGGGGCCTTACAGTTATTTGTATATGTTGGGTGCAGAGATGAGGTAGTTATTTCAAAATCCTATTAAACACTATTATTCCACACAAGTGTCCATGGCAGTTATAATGTAACTTGTTTTTTTACTCCTGAAATTATTTAGGCTTGCCATAACAAAGGGGTTGAACTGTTATTGACTCAAGACATTTCAGCTTTTCATTTTTAATTAATAAAAAAAAAGTCACAATATCAGTGGTTTTATGTTGTGTAGGCCAGTGACACAATCAAAATATAATCCATTTAAAAATCAGGCTATAACACAACAAAATGTGGAAAAAGTCAAGGGGTGTGAATACTTTCTGAAGACACTAACATATTTAATGAAATAGGCTAATGTCTCATTCAGAGCATAAGAATTTTACTTTACTCTGCGGTTACATCTGCGACCCTGTGCATGTGACTAATAAACTGTCTGTCATATCATGATGTCGTCGTCGATTGATGATGCTATCGTAATATCGCCCAACCCTAACCAGCATCCTGTTCTACTCTGTTCCTCCTGTGCAGGTGTTCCACGCCTCTGTCAACACCACTACCAAGGACAGTGTTAGCAACTGTCAGTCACACACCATATCAGGAATGGGGTTTGAGTTACGGTGGTGGTGGTAGTAGTAATCAAGCTGTATTAGCATAGCCTAGTTAGGACAATACTCCTCTCATGTTAGTACTGCTGAAGGATAGAGAAGCACCACAATGTAAATGTCTGAGGTGTTTTTCTTTAATGTTTCGGTCTCCACATCTGCAGTGTGCTTTGTGGGTGCCTAGAAAGAGCACTGTTATTTTCCACACAGCAGATTTGGTGGAGAGACTGTGAATCACTCAGTGTCTCTCTCTGCAGGGAAGGTGACAGCATGAAGCTTTTATCTCTACAATGGCTGACATTGATGCTGTAATTACTGACACTCCTCTGTGCATTCTGCCTCATTAAAGTTCTGAGACTCTCTTTCCCTCCCTCCACTCTCTGTGTGGATTTGATTCAAGCTCTTGGATCTCCCTGGAGAATCCACCCCTGTGATTTGATTGGTGGCTAGTGACAACTGATGGGGACGTGAATCTCATTTGTGGTGGAGGAGTTTGTCTCTGGGACAGTCAGATAGGGGTGCCTGACTGGATACTATTCCCTCATTAGCCTATAAATAACGGTTCCTTCAGCCACTATTCCACACAGCTATAAAATGTTTAGTGACTGGGCCAATGGAGCTATCAGAGAGAATCTGCTTTGGGAGAGACTAGTATTGGATTGCACATATGGGCCAGGGCGCAGGCAAACAAAGTAGGGATCTCTTTTGACACGTGGTTACTTGCCACCTGGGAAGGGTAATCCCAGCCAGGCATCCCCTTGGTGTCTGCACCATGCTCAAATCGATTTGGTTTCTCCGGGCTGGGTTTGATGTTTTTGTCTTTTGATGTTCATTTCATGCATTGAGGGTGTAGGATACAGTAGGTCTAAGAAGCTCCTATGTTTGATGGTCCTTTGCCTGTGTTTCTAGCAGCTGGGATCTCCTGTCCTTACACTGGTGACAGTTTTGCTCATTCTGAGTGGTTATATGTTTGGCTGGGCTGTAGAGACTTAGTCAGACCCCAGATAAGGGAGATGGGGTAATTGGGTGGAGGGCAGACAGGGGCCTGTCTGGATCAGGAGGACAGAACTCTCTGTCTTCGGCCTCTCAGCCACTGACCTGACTGGACCTATATGGCCTGTGCTGGATTTTGGACAGCTTGAGTGCTTTCAATTAGATATGCTTTGATATATTTAAAATGAGTATTGCAAATGTGATGTGGCACATCTAACAAGTATTAGGCTGTGCATGTGCAGTAGCCCTCTCTGCGATGTACTGCCAATGAGGAGCGCTGCGATGACGGCTCCCTCTTCAGGTCACTGGGCAACACTGGGCGCTGAGGTCTTTTATTGTGGTCAAGGTAGGGGGAGGGGAAAGACGGGACAAAGGAAAGCGAACTGGACGAATTAGGATTTTGTCTCCTTTTGAAACAACCATTGCACAATTAGACATGAAACTGAACACAGGATGTATGCATAAATTAAGCTCGCAATGCCTTTA
This sequence comes from Salvelinus fontinalis, assembly GCF_029448725.1. Lineage (NCBI taxonomy): Eukaryota > Metazoa > Chordata > Actinopteri > Salmoniformes > Salmonidae > Salvelinus > Salvelinus fontinalis. The sequence continues at coordinate 16,888,109 of NC_074699.1, forward strand.
TAATAAATCCGCAAATACCTACTCTTATTTGGCGTAGCATAATGTTGCCACACCCTCACCTCTTACTGTGTTCTATTATGTTCAATACAAAGAACTGTATACATTAATACAGCTCAGGTGTGTGTGGTCACGTAGGCTAATATCTGTCAAACATGTGCATATGGATACAGATACCAAACATGTAGACACTTCATGTTCTCTGTCCCTCTAAGCATGCATAAATGGTGCCCCAGGGATGGCCTTCCTTCCTATTTCTCTCCCAGCTGCATTTCATTCACCTCCTCCCCTCAGTCTCCTGAGATCAAACGCCTGCACCCCTCCCACTGTTCCATAAATCTACCTCAAAGCCACAGCCGCTCTCCTCTGGTGGAGGCAACAAAAACACTTGAGATTTAATTTTTTCTTTGTACATGAATGCAAATAAATTGAATAACCCCTTAGCCAGTCAGTGTGTAATGTGTCAATGGTGCATTGTTCTGACTAAGGTGGTTTCACTCTAAGCGGTCTAGGGGTGTATTATGAATTTCCTGATGCACAAAAGAGCAGTCACAGAAAGTCAATCAAAAATCAATCCAGTTTATTACAAGTTGCAACAGGGAGACACCTCGAAAACAGAAGCAGAGAAAATGCCTAACTGACCTTCTCTGAGACAGCCCTTTATCCTAAACTGCAGCCAATGGTTCTGTAAACGCGAGAAGCTATTAGGAAGTCAAAACAAAAGGCAATGACTTGGTCAGCTGCTACAGAACCAGTGTTTCACAGAATACAATCGTAATCAGTGTCCTCCAGTCTGGCATCAATCGCTATCAACAGATATGAGTTTGATCCATAACATACAGCATCCAGTTTAGAGCATCAACCCCAGTGTCACAAACGGAACACTAGAAACCATTTCACATTGTATAAGTCACATGCGCTGAACACAACAGTGAAATGCTTACTTACCAGCACCTAACCAACATTGCAGTTTAAAAAATACAAATAAGAAATACAAGTAGTTAAAGAGCAGCAGTAAAATAACAATAGCGAGACTATATACAGGGGGTACCGGTTAGTCGAGGTAATATGTCAATGTAGGTAGTTAGTGACTATGCATAGCTAGAGTAGCAGCAGCGTAAAAGAGGGGAGGCAATGCAAATAGTCTATTACAGAAAGAGAATGTTTAGCATATTTATACAATCACTCTAAATGTGAACTTATTCATCTTAAATATTCCTATTACAGTGAGCCATAGATGCGTTCAGCTTAGGTCTCTATCAGGCTTCATTATGAAGGGGAGAGGGGATCTAATGAAGGCTGCTGCTCTGTTCTGACTGCCTCAGCATGGTCCCCTAGGATCTCTCATTCATCTAATCTGACTCGATATCTGGCTGCAGATGGTCCTCCAGTCACTCGGCTGGTCAGACGCAATGAATGAGATGGAGTCTTTTGCAAGCAGACTTTTCACTCAACAGAACCTTTATGCAGCTAGATATCTCTACTGTTGCCGAGCTGACATTTCAAATGCTATTGCATGAGAACATAGTATAAAAAAGATATCTTTCCAGTTAGGCTAGTTCAGCCATGTAATAATGTAGATGTCCTGTTAAACCGGTTGTATTTGTCATTAGGAGGAGTGTTACGTACGCCTCTTGGATGGAATGCAGCACACTGCTACATCTCAACTCCCCGTGGAGTGAAAATAGTATGTGATCGTAGGTGCGGGGAAGGACGACAGAGGCAGAGAAAAATACCATATACAGGGTTTATTATTCCTTAACACGGTAATGTGGCGAAAAGGGGTTGGACGGAACCAAAGTAATTTAGTCCCCTCTCTTACCTTACCACTTCTTACCTAACCTTAAGCACCACCTGGCGCGCTAACCAAAATACAGGGGGTAGTCCGCCCAGGTCTTACCTAGTGTGCATAGACAGATTAAATACGACTGGTTATGTATCCCCGCAGGCCTTTCGCCTAAACACTCCCAAGGTGCCTTCCCCCCTGGGAACAAATGAAACAGAATACTTTAAGTGAAAAATTTCAATAGCCAAAAACCCTAAGCCCTATTGGCATAGGGCTACAAAATAATATCAACAAAACTTTTACTGCCCGCCACAACAACCAAAACAGGACATAAAAATAAGCTATTTTCTCTGACAAAGGAACACTGGTTTTTATCAAGCTGGAGAAGGAGTTGGTAATTGACGAGACCGCTGTATTCCCTGACGAAAGGGAGGGGTTCAGAGCTCCAATCAGCGATGGGGCCAACCAATCAGCTGCTTCAGGAATCCAGGAAGCCATTTCCTGAAATGCACACACTTACAAACCCACAACAACACAGAAACTGGGGAACGTAACAATGAACATAAAGGGTTCTGGTAACAAAGCGTTCTGGTGACTTCCTCAGACTGATGTTCTTTTCTCTCCTTTCCAGATGAAGGTGCAGGGTGATGTCACAACACAGATGTCAGAGGTTGTGAGGCTGAAAGGTAAGAGGAGACACTGGCCAGCAGAGGGCACACTTCTGTTGGAGTCTTAAGGCTAGGCTAGCAGAAAGCAGTATGGGCTTGTATTACCACAGATGGAACCTGGAGCAGTAACAGCAGTTTGCTTAATGCTGTTAAAACATCTTATCTCAAGTCCCCTGTGTGCCAAGTGGACTCTAATGCATACAGATTTGCAATGTTGTCAATCCTAGTTTCTTTATTGAACGATTGTTCAACACTAACGCAGTAGCCTAATATCACTACATGGTTGAAATTGTATTCGTTCATAGAATATGAACCCTAAGGTTATAATTTTATTTGGGGGGGCGGGGGTGTAGAGCAGCTGAAGGAGCTGAAACAGGAGTTTATGAGGCAGGAGATCCAGCTGAGGGAGGTGAAGAAGAACAGCACCAACCTGGAGAGGAAGCTGGAGTATGAGAGGTAGAGAGAAGGAACTCTTGCAACACATCTTTCATGTTTTTGCTCTAGGCTCTCAATCACAGCAAAGTTCAGGTTATGATGACTATCGCACCAATATAGCCATTGGTGTGAATTCTGACAAGAGCATCGTTGCTTTTCTCTGATTTATTTTAAAAGAATTTGTCTAACCAATTGTTTGTGTGTATGATAGCTTGCAGTGTGGGCGTCAAATCACACAACTAATGGACGAGTATGAAGAAGCTAAAAAGACCCTGGAGGAGGAGGCGGTGAAGCTGAGAAAGGTGAGGCCCTCTGTCAGAGCACCTAGTCATGATGTCCCTGCCTTTCCTTTCCTTCCCCAGTAATGTAAGTTGTCTACCACCCCCTGCTGGTGTTCATAGATCATACACTCTGTGGATTATCCTTTGCCCTGGATGTCAGCAGCTCTGCACTTAGTCATTGTGACTTTTTTACTTACCCAGCAATAGTAAAGGTGATTATATTAATCTCTCCCGTCCGTCCTTTTCTCTGTCCCTCGCTCCCTCCTGCCCGCCCTCTGCAGAGTGTGCTGGATAGCAGAAAGGTCGGAGCTGCAGAAGGAGGGACTGAGGTGGAGACAGCAGGAGAGCACCCAACTGTGGCCACACACCGAGACACTGACCTCAAAGGTAACATTACAACCAGCTCATATTGCCACGTTCTGCCTCTGTAATGTTTCAGAGCTAACCCACTCTCTCTCCCTCCACCCCATCCATTCTTCTCTTTCTCCCTCCTGGGATAGAAGTTTTGGGAAAGCCTGGCAGTGATGCTGGTATGCCTGGTATTGAGGACAGTGAAGTGGGAAAAATAGATGATGTGCAATTTGGTGAGTATATTCCCTCTGGTTATTCTACTTTTGATAACGATTCTGGCAGTAAGATTAGTGTGAAATTTCAACTGAAACTGTCCTCCTCCCCTCATTCTCTCCAGCCCTGAAGAAGCCAGCCATCACCCAGAACCACATAGAGATACCTGATACTGGGTTAAGAGAGGTGGGGGCCGGTATGGGAGCAGGGGCAGGTGAGGGGGCTGGTCGAGACCTCTCTCTGGACCGGCCTGTGCTCCAGATCCAGGACAAGGTCCTAGGGTTGGGGATGGACGGACGAGCGGGGGCCCTCCAGCAGCAGCCCCCCCAGGCGGTGGCAGACAGACCCATCCTCTTTGATGAGGACAACAAGGCAGCCATCCAGGCAGATGAGTTCGGAGAGCAGCACAGACCGCTTAGAGGTATGTCAACTCACACTCCACACACTCCATATTTGCATTTTCAGTTTACTTGATTAGTTTTGCTGCCCAGGGACAAAGCCACTTATTTAAAGCAGTAATGCTTTAGTGGTGACTTGTTATTGTGTGTCTGCCATTGAGTTTGAGACCTGAGGCCATGGCCTGGGTACTCAATCAAATGTATTTATAAAGCCCCAGCCGATGTCAAAGTGCTGTACAGAAACCCAGCCTAAAACCCCAAACAGCAAGCAATGCAGATGTAGAAGCACGGTGGCTAGGGAAAACTCCCTAGACAGGCCAAAACCTAGGCAGAAACCTAGAAAGAAACCTAGAGGAACCAGGCTATGAGGGGTGGCCAGTCCTCTTCTGGCTGTACCGGGTGGAGATTATAACAGAGCATGGCCAAGATGTTCAAACGTTCATAGATGACCAGCAGGGTCAGATAATAATGATCACAGTGGTTGTAGAGGGTGCAACAGGTCAGCACCTCAGGAGTAAATGTCAGTTGGCTTTTCATAACTGATCATTCAGTTAGAGACAGCAGGTGTGGTTGAGAGAGGGTCTAAAACAGCAGGTCCGGGGCAAGGTAGCACATCCGGTGAACGGGTCAGGGTTCCATAGCCGCAGGCAGAACAGTTGAAACTGGAGCAGCAGCATGACCAGTTGGACTGGGGACAGCAAGAAGTCATCAGGCCAGATAGGGGAGGTTAGGGGAAGAGAGAGAATAAATATATATTTCAATTCACACCGGATGAGACAGGAGAAATAGTGCTCTGACTGGGCTCTTAATGGCTGTACAGCAGAGGCTCTGCTGTTCTTGGCCTCCAACTCCACACTAGCTGCTATAAAACGTGAGCCATACTGGCTTCCTGTTTTCAGTTCAGATTTTTTTTCATGGATTGTTTGTGTAGAAAATGGAGGGAAACGTATTGTTGGCGCAGTGCTCTGCTCTGTTTGGCAACCTCTGTCTTTTTAAAGGTGATTCATCCCTTTCTCCCGGAGATTGAAACATGCTCCTTCAGACTGTAGGCTAGCTCTCTGTGAAGGAGCACGTTCCATACTACAGGAGAGAGTGCACCCTAAACCTCTATCCTATTGTACATTAGAAATGAAAAGCCCAAAAGGGATGACCAAATTTCAGGTGAAATATTTCTAACGGGGGAAAAAGTCATTATTTATGCTACCTCTGTTTCGATGTCTCATTTAAGCTCCTGCCAATGTGATGAAAGCAGATGGTGTACAGAGGAAAGGGGCAGAACTGCCTCTGCCTCCTAACCCCGCCCAGGTGCCCAACCCTATAGAACCTCGGCATGCCAGAGACCCCCGGCCTGCTGAGCCCCTGCGTCACAGACAGAGTGAGTGCCTCCAAAGGCTGATGGGGATGGGCGGGGGAGACTGAGTACCTCTCAGTACACAGGAGATGTGACACATGGAGACTGTGGTTGTGTCTTTACTCTGACCTTTAGCTGCAGCGTCCCAGTAAGAAGAGTTTCTCTCACTTGCAGATGTGTCAAGGTTACAACATAACCTTTACAATTACGTAAGTTATTTTTGAACGCACTCTACAGTCCGAGCCCTATCTAGAGTTTTCTTTCTCAAGGCTGCGTTAGGTCTACTATAAGTGGTTGCCATCCCTAGCTATCAGGGTTTTAACAAACCTTCAACACTGCTCGAAGTCATACATATTAGAGGTGCTGTCGCCACAGACTGAAAGAGATGGCCAGATGTCAGAGTGCACACAGTGGGAGAGGCCGCCTGACTTCAAGGGTCTCAGGGTGTTCCTTCCTGCTGCCCGCCTGGCTTCAGCTCTGCTCCCTCCCTCCCTTCGCTGCCTACTCTCCAAACAATACCCCAACCAGCTGCCCTACCAGCTACCCCTCTCCTTGCTTCATCTTCACACACTCTGCACCACACATACACACTCGTCCTGTTTTCGTCCCAAGTTTCTTTACACATATCACTTCATTGCCAATGACTCTATTGTCCCCCAAAAAATCCCCTTAAAACATATACACTATGCCTCCCTCCCATACCTTTACAGTCCAAACCATCACTACCTCCTTCAGTCCATCTGATCCCCTCCGTTTCTTAGTTTCATCATCCTCTCTCTCCAACCTTTCTCTTGTGACTCTGTCACAATCTCTTTGCTTCCCTCCCTTCCTGATGGGGCCCTTCTCTGCCTCTACAGGCCGTTTCTTTGATGAGAACGAGTCCCCTGTAGATCCGCAGCACGGCTCTAAGCTGGCGGACTACAATGGGGACGATGGGAACGTGGGTGAGTACGAGGCGGACAAGCAGGCCGAGCTGGCCTACAATGAGGAAGAGGATGGTGATGGTGGGGAGGAAGACGTCCAAGGTGAGCCAGGCCAGGGGTCTTCAAGTCCAGCTGTATCACCATTTTCTCCCTCCTCCACTCCTGCTGTCCCTGCATTAGACTGAGTACCACCAGCTCGGCCAGAGCTCACAGCACCCTGAGTTACCCACCATTCCTGTCTCAGGAACATCCATAACCAACCGCGCCTCAGGGTCTAAGCCTGAGGACTGTTCAGTGGGTCATTTAGGCTGGAGGGCAAGCCTCCCATCATTGTATACCACAATAAAGCCCTACCTCTACATGTGGTGGGGGGGAGGGCACTTCTCCACCTCAGTGACTTATGGTTCTTTGTGACTCCACTCCAATGTCTGCATGCCTCATCCAGCCGTGCGCTTCCCCACTATCTGTGCTCCACCACCTGTTTGTGCCCACTGGTCATCTCTGTGTACACCTGCAGTAGATTAGTAGATGCTGTGTTTGAGTAGTACTTGAAGTTTTAAATGCATGTGCGTTCTTGTCTTGTCATTATTGTACGGCTGTCATTCATTTCTCCACGACGGGTTAGGTTGTGAAGTGTTTTTTTTGTGTTACCCTTTTAATGGAACAGATTTCCATGTAGGTCCTTATCCCTTAGTCACTTAACCGCTTCATCTTGACATTTATAACAGCTATTGTTGTCCCTGCTATTGAAAATGCCATTGATAAATAGGCTACTGTGATAAAAGTAGTGTTAGGAATTCTATGGCCAATATGGCACCAGACTAATACGTACAGTATGTTGCTCTTCTATGGAGCATTCCTAATGATAATCTTTTAGATTTAAAAAGGAAATCCCATCTAGCAAATGTAATTTAGGGATGAGAGAGATGACTACTCCCTGATTTGTTCTGTCGTCAATCTCCTTTCAGATGATGAAGATCGAGACATGCAGGGAGACCGGGCAGTGGACTATGGGAAGAGACGTCAAGCCATCGACATTCTGTAAACCTTCTCAACTTGCTCTAGGATCTGGGATAGAACATTCTAACAAAAGCGTTTATTCCTCCGCATTGTTTCAATGGTGCTACAGATGTCATTCTTAGGACTGGTTGAAATCATGAAGTCGTTTTAGGTGCATCTCTTATGGCGATGGACTATTCTGAAGATACGATTACAGATTATTATTCCATGAATCAGTTTGACCTAAAACCATGTATCATTGAATCTATAAAACAGTTCATGATATCATTCTGTGCAGCTGTTGACTTGCAGCTATTTGTTTTGTAAGTTATTTGGTATTAGAATTCCTTAGCGATTACAATGATATAATGTACAAGAGTGCTATACAGTGTACATTTGTTTTTTTCATGACAGATTATGGATACTTTTGTTTTGTTTACTAATTTGAATGAACTGTCAGCTGCAAGAATAGACTGAAGTGGTCTGGGAGAGACAGTTTGGGCCAGAACCTCGCTGTCTTGGATGACTCTGTTGCTGACCCTGTCACCTAGACTTGCAGGCATGGCATATTGCTTGAAATTATCAACTTTAATTTGACTTGTCTTTTACCTAAAACGGAATATGTTTCCCTTTGATTTGGGACAGCTGTTGCTTGATAAAGAAAAAACCTGAGAACTATTGCTCCGAACTGTGTCAATGAATTTGACAGGACGGTTTCTTTGGCACATTCTCATATTGTTGGACTCTTGTATGGATGCCCACACTTCGAACACAGCTGTGCCAACCAACTCAGCGCTTATGCCAAGGACTTCTCAAGGCTTCTTAAACCTATTTGTTCACCTTATTTCTGTCAGACATAACTCTCCAAAGTGCTCATTCTGTCTTACAATTATGCTGTTGCTATTAATGCATGTAATTTTTATTAATCAACCTGAAGAACGTCTTGAAGCTGGAGGCAATACTTAGACCAGTTTAGAATTAGGAATCCTGTGGAAGACTAAATGCACATCTGTCCTGCTGTTATGAATGGACTACAGTAGGCATAGATGTACATATTTGAACTGCTTCTATTTTAACTGTAGGACTTGGGACTATTCTTCCTTTTGAATAATAAGCATAAAATCAGTTGTGTGTTTTTTAAAGTTGGTGATTTTCATATGGAAGGTCGGCATAATGAATGTACGCTGCTGATGTTTGGTTTTTCAAGATCATCATAATGTAATTAAGATATTTGGGTAGTTAATTGTTACAACTGTGCAATTTAGATGCTAATGGGTAAACTGTGGAGTCAGTCTGTTCCGAGCTAAGCTTTCCCTCAAATTCTATGTTACTAATCTGCTGGGGATTATTAAAAACTGTTGGTATCACTGTGATTTTGGGTAATTCATTTATCATTTCATACTGAAGAATAAGTCATTCTTAAGTGGTCATTATTGATGCAAGTAATTAAACGATTGTTTCCGTTTGCCCCTGAATGCCTTCTGCTCCATGATTTTGTTAAAAATATATATTTTGTTCTCTGTAACCTCTTTGGAATGTGCATGTGAACTGTACTTTACCTGAAAATGTGACTGGCAATGGGAAAACTGCATGTGATTCTGGCAGGGATGCTGGCCCATGTTGACTCCATGTTTCCCCACAGTTGTGTCAAATTGGTTGGATGTCCTTTGGGTGTGGTGGACCATTCTTGAAACACACGGTAAACTGTTGAGTGTGAAAAACCCAGCAGCGTTGCCGTTCTTGACACAAACTGTTGCGCCTGGCACCTACTAGCATATCCTGTTCAAAGTCACTTAAATGTTTTTGCCTTGCCCATTCACCCACTGAATGGCACGCATACACAATCCATGTCTCAGGTTAAAGAAGGATTATTAAACATTGTCTCCTCCCATTCATCTACCGTGATTGAAGTGGATTTAACTTCAAGTGAAATCAATACGGTATCATAGCTTTCACCTGGTCAGTCTGTTATGGAAAAGGGTGTGCTGTAATGTTTTGTTTACTGAGTGTATACTATGTTAGTGTTACCAGAAGCCTCTCTGTTGTAATAAAATCCATATCACCAGATTATCTTGATGCAGTTCAAATGCCCATAAAGCCACCGTAACATTTCTAGTATTTTACATGTTACTCGCTCTTTTTTCTCAACATTCGTAAGCGTTATTTGTCTGCATAGAAGACCCCAAAAGATCAAGTAATTGCAAGTAAATACCCGGGGTGAAGACACCTCGAAAGGAACCACACGCATGGATGCTCGGGGGATTCAGGACCAGGTAACGGTATGTACTGTCAGAGTATCTCTGGTATTGTACTGATTTTCAAATAAAAGGGGTGTGCGTTCATGTGCACAAGCAAAGGAAACATTGAGTTATATTACGCTGGCCCGGGTTGAACCGGGCAATGGCCCGGCACATTATAGGGCGAAAGCGGGAGGGTGGGGCGCCCTTCTCAAATCAAACAGCAATCTGCGCCGTTTGGTCATGTCAGCATGGTGCATCGTCCAGAAACGTACATCTCTTTTCCATCAAAATGTTGGAATTTTCAAACTAGTTTTCATTGGGAAGCCAGGTAAAGGGTTTTTATCCAAAGCAATCATTTTTGAATGTGAAAACACAAAACTCGACTTAGAATTCGTGCTTAATTAAGTTACTTTTGTTTTGAGCCGACTTCGCTGTCCGCCAGAGCGGGGCACCTGGCTCACGCACGGAAGCAGTCCGGTTCCACAATGAATGCAATCACTTCACCCAAACAAATTCCTCTCACCGGGGTAACCCGGGCCAGATAAACGAACCACCTCATTGACGCCTCTGGCTCAAGCGGTCCTCTGTCATCCGGGTATCTGCCATCGAGAGAGTGTGGGTGAGGAGGCGGGAAATGGCGTCTGTGAGCACATCGCAGTATCAGCTACTAGACCGTTCATAAAAACAGCAAAGCAGAGGAACTAAAAAAACGAAAAAGCAGCTGCTGTCCGCACCGTGGCAGCCAGCAGTGCTTGATCAGTCAACTCGTTTTCTAGATAAGGTGGAGTACTGTAAAGTAAGTAGGGATTATTTCAAGCGTCTTTCAGCATGTGTGAGTGACGTACAAATAAATATTTTCTATTCTCGCCCCCAAGGCATGGACAAAAACAATCTACAGTAGCTAGCCAGCCAATTTGACCCTATGTCTTGCTACAATCTCGGCCTCCTGGTTTGCTAACATGTAACCATTTCGCAGCGTAAAATTACTGAATGTTTTTGTAAATGTTGGTTTGATTTCTTATACATTTACAACAGTCTTGGCTAACTATTGCCTAAGGCAGCTAATTGACTAGATACATGTTGCCAAGCTAGGTATCTAACTAATCAGCTAGCAAAGTTTTGCTAGTGCTAGCTAATTAAGTTTAGCTAATGTTAGTTAGCTACCTAGTCAAATGTGCCTTTGGACAGAACAAGGGGCTAAATATTGCTTGTCCAGCCTCTCACAATCTACGTTTAAATTCATTAGCTAGATGTTCTAACAGCATAATTAAACAGTTAACATTTCTCAATTGAAAATGGACAGTGAGAAATGGCAGGTACAGTAGGTAGTTATCTAGGTACTGCATTTTTTTTGCTAGTTAGCGAGCTAGCCGCCACTGCTAGCGGTTAGCTACCGTTAACTAACCTCGCGCCTTGCTTTCGATGTTTGTTACTTGTTAGCAGCTTGCGAACTCGCGTGATGTTTAGCTAGTTAGTTACTATTGGTACCCTGTTTTTACGGCCTTCTACCTGGACACGAGTGGTCGGTAGCAAGCTTTAATTTCCCGCCCACTTTGTGTATGCAAGCCTGGTTAGCGCTGCCTGTCCATGGACATAGCAGAAGTTAGTTGGTTAGGTTAGCTGCGGAACAAGTGCGAAAGCTTAACATGTTTTCTTTTGAATTGTAACCAGCTTCGACCCATTACACGAAGGAATCAGAAACATGTTGAACAGTGACAATTCGATTAACTTGCCAGAAGACTTAAACAAACTTAGTCAAGTTAGCTAACTAGCTATTTCAATGAAGTGTGAGTGGTGTTCCCACTTGCCACTCATGTTGCTAGACCATTCCATCATATAACCATACCTTCCACATGTTATGTAACGATGCACCGCCGTCACCAAACGATTAGTAGTGAGGGCGAATGAATGGGCTGCTGGAGTCACTATGGGTACTCTTTCTAGAGCCCACAATTAAAGTCCAGGTAGCAATTAGACCAGTAAAAATAAATGTATTGTCATACCCGTGTTATACAGTATGAAAAACCACAGCTTTCAGCCAATCGGCATTCAGGGCAATAATAGCAATAAGGCACCTCGTGGTATATGCACAATATACCACTAGGGCTGTATCCAGGCACTCCGTGTTGCATCGTGGGTAAGAACAGCCCATAGCTATGGTATATTGGACATATACTACACGCCCTCATGCCTTACTGCTTAAATATACATGGGTTTTAACTCTAAAATATCTTTGTTTACAATTTATGCGCCCCTCATATAAGGAAAGCCCTGAACGCAAGATTGTAGTTTCTATGATTCACTTGGTGGAGGAACATATTGCCTGTGGCCTACTGTACACAGAGGAACATATTGCCTGTAACCTACTGTACATGATAGAGGAACATATTGCCTGTAGCCTACTGTACATGGTGGAGGAACATATTGCCTGTAGTCTACTGTACATGATAGAGGAACACATTGCCTGTAGTCTACTGTACATGGTGGAGGGACATATTGCCTGTAGTCTACTGTACATGGTGGAGGAACATATTGCCTGTAGCCTACTGTACATGGTGGAGGGACATATTGCCTGTAGTCTACTGTACATGGTGGAGGAACATATTGCCTGTAGTCTACTGTACATGGTGGAGAGACATGCTGTCTGTAGCCTACTGTAGACGGTGGAGGGACATATTGTCTGTAGTCTACTGTACATGGTGGAGGAACATATTGCAGTGGCACCTCCACTTTTTAATATGGAAAACTAATTTTCTAAAATATTCACAACATATTGACACAATTACAATCTTTATAGAAGAAATGTAATCAATTATATGTGGAAATATGTATTTCTGTGAATATATTTGCGTGAACTAAACTAAAGCATGTTTTATTTTTCAGTGTTATTTAGATGACGTGAGCTAAATCTGTTATAGCTAGCTAACGTTAGCATTGCTCTTTCACTTTCCCGCTTGACTTCCATGCTCACTGAAGCCCATGATGATGCTCATGCTCGGCTGGTGCTGCTGCCTGATGCTTTAAAGCCACATTGATGGTAGGTGCACCATCCACTTTGAGAAGCAACTTCTTGCTCAAATACTCCTTCCTTTGTTGATAGCCGTGGAAGTTCTCAGGGATGAAATGTGACCTGCAGATTAAATGCCCAATTCGCCCACAAAGTTTTACATTCATCGTGTGACGTTGACCGCGGGGCGTTGTGGTATTTTTTTTCTGGGGTCAGTTTATTTTGAGACCTCTAAAAGTTGAGATCGATCAACATTATAATATAACAATTGGTTTAACAGTTTGTAATTTGGGAATGTTTTCTTAGGGTGCTCTAAATCTATATGCATTTCTGGCATTGAGAAATAAGTGCTACACAACCTAAATTGTGCATCTGAGTTTGCGTCATACTAAATTAAAATATTGGCAGTTGCCATATTTCATTATTTTAGGTTGTGGTACCTTCCTTGATGTGGACAATGTGTTACTACATTACACAAGCTCACATTTTGAACACATCATATTGGTGAGTAACGTGGAGTGTTGGTGGTTAATCCAAACTGAATATTAATATTCAGTTTGGATCCCAGATCAACTCAAGATTGGTCTTGACGCAAACAATTTAACTGAACTTTTCATGTACTCCTTGGGAAATTATTAATTTGGTCATACTCTAGGGCAGGGCTATTCAACTGGCCGTTTATCAATTTAGAATGGCCCTTTGATACATTTCTGAACATTCATATGAAAAAAGCAAACCATTTCCAGCAAGAATTTCATTTTTATTACCAAATGGAGCCCTCATTCAATATTCTCCAATGGAAGAAATGTTTTCCTCTAGCCAGGTCACAGTTGCAAATGAGAACTTGTTCTCAACTAGCCTACCTGGTTAAATAAATAAATAAAGGTGAAATAAAAAATAAAAGTCCTGCCCATTAAGTGCTGTCAATTAATTTCACCTAACATACCAGTTACAGCCAATCAGCGCTGCTAACGGGTACAGGGTCTGTCTGCCCGCCTATCAGCTCTTTCACCACAGATGAGATCACTACACCAGAGAGTGTTTTGTGCTTAACTCGGCTGTGAGTTAAAAAACACTGGACTACCATTAACTTTATCTGATCAACATCCTAGCCTGCAACATTGCTTGTTTTGTAGTCTGCTGAGCATCATGATCTACTTTTACGCAATGATGTTCGATGGCTAAGCAAGGGTAATGCTGTCAAGAGCATTGTGATCTTTGGGAGGAGATGGTTGCTTTTCTCCGTGATTTCCGCCACAAGAAAGCCAACAAATATCTAGCGAAAATGCATGAGGAGCTCGTATCACGTTTTGTTTTTGTGACATCTTCAATCAATTGAATTGACTTAATTTGGGACTACAGGGGAGGGATGAAACAGCCATTGACATGATTGGTAAAACAGACTTTCAAAATGTTTTTTTCTCCTGATTTAAACTCAAACAAAACCTTCCATTTTCCATTCACTGCGCAACTATATTCAGCCATTAGTACAAATCACTCCTGTGATGTTGGAGTTTTTAGATTAACTGAAAGCAAACTCATAAAATGTTGTCATGTTAGTCCCTACAGAGGTGGTGCTTTTTTATTAAGGCACCCATTCTCTACTGACGCGGTAGGGAAAGAGACTGCTCTGCAAAAACTAGTCATCTGAGATATACCATGTGTAAAAAATAAAATAAAAAAAATAATAATAAAAAAAAATAACAAGTAGACAGAGAAAATAATGAAGAAATTGAAAATAGGACATAATTTGATGCTGGTCATCTGAGATATGCTATGCATTAAAGGTTTCCTATGTGTAAATAAAAATAAAATGAAGCTATGCATGTAAAACAGACAGGAAAGTAGAAATTAATGAATGTGAATGCGGTAAACTGTTATAACTACAAATGTGTTCCATTATTTAAACAATTTGATGCACTGAATTAGGCTGCTCTTAAAGCACTCAAAATGAGCTTCTAGTGACATTTTTATGAAAGTGCTTCATAAGATTATAATATAAATAACCTTTTTCAAATTAGGCCCCGTAAGAATTTAGTTGAATAACTGTGCAGTAGGGTAAACTGAGCCATGATAAAATGAGGTAATACCTGTTTAAATTTAACAACTTACATCACGGTCACACCACTGAGCTGTGTGTGCATGAGGCAATTTCAATGGTTCTCACACATCTTCTTTTTTTTTTTACATTTGTTTTAGAAAGCATATGGTGTATAATGGTGTGTGAGTAGCTAGCATCTAGCTACTATAGAGGTTGTTTTCTTTGTAGCATGTGTAACAGCTGGTTGTAATTTCAGAAATCTGGGGGCAGTGAAAATGGATAGTCTGTACTATACTTTTCTGAAATATAGCTTTATCCACAACCTTACTTGACGTGTGTATTATATATCCATAGATTTCCTTTGTTCTTAGAAAGAAAGAGAAATAAGGAAATCCTCTTCCCCCAGTATAGTGTTTCTGGTGCTACCGGCTGCAGCCCTGGGTTGTTGGAAGCTGTGAATGAGTCATGCTTTGAGGTGGTAAAAAATAGGCATGCTATGACTAGAGGAACTGCATGTGTGATTCATCTTCATTGGCTCTTGCATCCTTGCTGAGTTCTGTTGGCAAAATTGAGGCATGTCGTTTCTGCTGCATTGGAAGATTTGCTGGCTCCTTGGATGGTTTATCCCAGGGGTATCAAACTCAATCAGCACATGGGCCATATTGGGGGGGGAAACCACAACAAATTTGCGGGCCAGACATAGCCTATTGTTTGTTTTTTCTGTAGGCTACCGCAATGATCAGTTGGAACTGACACTTGGCATGGCCTACCACACCTTTAAACTTTCGGTCCGGTAGATTCGGTCACTGCCATTTAGTGATATGATACAGCATGCTTGTGTGTGTGTGGCAATGCACTGCTGTTTGGCGTGCATCATGTTGGCAGTGCTTCCTGTGACTTGTAGTGCAGTGCATCATGGGCGGTGTGGAAGCGGGCTAAAATGAATTGACACCCCAAATCAGTGCGCCGGCTGGATTCGGTCCACGGGCCTTGTTTGATCCCTGGCTTAGCCTAACCGAGAGCTAGGTCATTCCTTCATTCGTAAATAATCTTATTTACTGGCTATATTATTATCTAGGCGTAAAAAAAATATTGTCTCTGGATTTGAAGCTATTTTTAATCTCTGATTTGTAGCTAACCTCTCCATTGTGGCATTGCATTGCTCACACTGGCACCCCTGTGCCCATGGGGCTTGCAGTCTTTACAAGGACACTAATGCTGTCATATTACATAAATAGTACCACGTAACATCCCTGTTATGCTAGTTCAACATAACGGCTATTGCTTCCTCACGGTGAAGACTGTAGTGTTCATTTGGAAATAATCCTCCCTGTGGCTTGTATTGAATAAGTCTGGCTACTTGTCTTGTATCTATGGAAATATTGTTGAAGGCACATACGTTCCCCGAATCCCTGCCCTGTAATCAACTGCTCATTTAATGTGGGTGATAAAATAAAAAATTGTCCATCACATGTTTTGACAAGGGATGGAAACTTTACATTAGTGACTGAAAAAAGGGATGTTGTGTTCACATTCCTCCAGGTTTATCTGAGAAGTAAATGGACTTTGTTATATTAGGATCTGTTGAGAAAGTGTGTTCACTGTTTAGGCCAGGCGCCATGGTAATGTAATGCAGATGTAGTGAAGCAGTGGGTTTCTCTGCAGTGCAATGGGAGTGGTGGATAGAGAGGGCTGTGTGTCCACTGTCTGGCATGGTGCCTGATAGGTCCTG
This sequence comes from Salvelinus fontinalis, assembly GCF_029448725.1. NCBI lineage: Eukaryota > Metazoa > Chordata > Actinopteri > Salmoniformes > Salmonidae > Salvelinus > Salvelinus fontinalis. Next base: position 16,904,531 of record NC_074699.1, read on the forward strand.
GACATGTCTGAACACATTTTCAGACAGTTATGTAATGTAGGATGCTGACCAAAACTTGCTTTGCAAAATGCACTTTATAATTTCCTCGAGCTTGCACGCGTCAATGGGTGTCTGTGTAGCCAAGTGCGAAAATAGAACCTGGTTCTATTTTAGATGCGTGAAGTGCTGCAAGTACCGCCTCTCCCATCTCTTCATTGGTGTTTAGGAGCATACTAACCCACGTGGGTCAATTGAAAGAAAAATGAGGTTCACACTCCACTCGGTTGTAGTAATGCACCTTAATAAAGTTGCCATATAAAATCCACAGAGAAATGAACAAGGAGTGATGAATCAAAAAAAACAAATTAACGTGGTTTCCCCTTTTTATCTGTGGAAAAATTGTTGGGGGAAGAGAACCTACGGTTATTACTCATAATGGGTGAAATTCTACAAAGATCCAGCAAAAAAGACCATGGACATTTCAAGTAAAATAACCCACTGTTTATCTCCCAGGACGATAGGCTAGCTAAATGTCCATGCATGTTTCGACCTGTCCCCAAATTTAATATAGTTGGTTTTGATATTGAACCTGTCTGGTGGGAATAGTTCAAAATCAACATGTGCAGAGCTGGTTTGGTCAGCATGTAAGAGTAAGTGCAGGGGGGGGGGGGGTTGTGCTCTTTGAGAGAAGAGAGATGTGGTTACTTACAGTAAATCACTTTCCTTGTGCATGTTTTTTTCGTTAATGAAACCCATAGGTCCATCTTATGTCTAATGTCCTCATACTTTTTGATCAATTTGTCCCTTCAGTTGTTAGATAAATACATTCACTGAAATAGTCTTGAGTACTCAGTTGTCGGGTCGTGTGATGGGTTTTTGGCTCACTGAGGCAGCGATGATGTACTGTGATGCAGAGGAAATGGTGTCTTGAATGCAACCAGATGTTAGCAGCAGTACTTTTTCTGCTGGTGTTTTGTTCACTGAGGGTTTTCAAATCACCAGCTTGTCCATGCCTTTTTAGCTGTTAGGCTGTATGTTATGTGAACGTATGAAGGGGGGCAAAATCAGGTCTTGCACTAAGTTTTTTCCCCCTTTCTCTCTCTTCCCACCCAATCTCCCCCCATTTGTCCGCTTTTGCCCATCAACCCGCTTTGCCCTGTCTGTCCTCCAGTCTTACATGTGGCTCTTAAAACAATGAGGCTGAGAATGCGGAAGGCATCTCAGCAGTCGAGCCCTGCCCATGCGCCCCGCCCATCCCGGACCAAGCGGAGGCATTCAGAAGTGGAGGAGTGCACGCCGACAGGTGGCAGGAGAGGCCTGCTGTCCACCATTAAGAAATTAATCAGAGGAAATGCTGTCAAGGTGAGCCGTCTCTCTGTTATCTGTCTCCGAAATGGCATTCTATTCCCTATATAGTACACTACTTTTGACCAGTGCCCTGTGAGTCTTGGTCAAAAGTAGGGCACTAGATAGTGAATATGGTGCCATCTCGCGATGGTAATATTCCCCCCTCCAACATTCCACAGCTGTTTGATCACTAAAGTTACATGCAGTCCTTAGCTTAACATCTTAGCAACGTGTTATGTAAGCAGCACCTTTTTTCACCCCACACACACCCCCTAGACCTTTATTTAGCCCCTGTCCAGATTTAAGAAGTAAAGTCTGTTTCAGTACCCCCAGTGTCATGTTTCCCTAGAAATGCATGGTGGATTGCAGCAGGTTGTCTTAGAACTCCAGCAGTGTTCTAATTTTAGCAGTGGCTCTAGAGATTGTAGAAGAATAGTAGGTAGTGGGGCTGTACGATTTGGGGGGGGAAATTATTGCAATTTTTGGGGGCCAGGTATTGTAATTGCGAATTTTTTTTGGGGGGGGGGGGTGAAAATTCCATCAGACATGTTTAAAACATTGGTAATTCCATCAGACATGTTTAAAACACGTTTCTGGGTAGAAAACAACATTTCTAAAATGAGATCATGAGTTAATACACACTGTACTAAATGAATACAAAACCAAATTAAGCAAATATTTTCCAACATTGTTATACATATGATGATAGGATTACTACACCTACACATTAACAAACCTAATTTAACATGCTCATCAAACTATAGCAGGGTTCCCCAACTGGTGGGTCAGATTTGGCTTGCAGGTGGTTTCATTTGTTTTCTGAGCCCCATTGCCCCCATTGTTGCACATAATAGACTGTAAAAACACCAGGAAATCAGCTCCAAGTGATTTTAATTTAGGAAATATTTTCTCAAGTATTCCCACACATGGTAGAGAGATGTGAAGGTATACAAATGTAAACAGTTGAAATTATGTTTTTGTCATATTATATATTTTTGGAGCTTATTGCAGTCAATTTGCAGCCTACAAGTTATTTGTAATTATGTTCTTGCCCCCTGACCATCCACTGAAGAATTTTTTTTCCTGTGGCTGAATCTAGTTGATGATCCTTGAAATATAGTGTGCTATAAGTGTAGCATGTTGTTCATTTAACCAATGAATAACATGAGTTCCTATTTTACCATGGAGTTCCATAAGTTAATTATTTAAAGCTAAGTTCATTATTTATTCAGCCAGCCATAAACTGCAGATGGAATAGGAAGCTTATGATTGTATTTATCTATAAGTAGGCTGAAACATAAGTCAAAGTTCATTTAAAAACATGTAACCTACCAATTTACAAGGTGCAGTCTGGTCCAGTCATTCAACGTGATGGCCTTCACCATGTGTGATCGTTATGCACCCTTAATGCTCCTCGTTCAGGCCTCAAGCGGCTAAAGCTTCTCTTAACCCCAGAGCTATGTTTTTTTTTTCTTGTGATCTCTGGGGAAGTAGCCTATAATGTTTGCAAGCACGGACCTTTCAGTTGAAACTTCTTATCAATAAAATGTAGCCTACTGTCAAACTAAATTAGGGCTTGGTTGTTGTTATTAGTGATGGGGGGGATAATTACATATTGGCTTATTTGTAACGCTATATCGAATTGTTTTGACTTTTACAATATTATTTTTGCACTAGTTGGCTGTACTTGCACAACTCCAGTATTTTCCTTTCATAGCTCGTTCGACATCTTTTTAAACAATTTTAGTTTTTCAGCACTTTTATTTCCTTGATGGCTCAACTCGTTTTCACATGGCTCTCTTATCCCTCTGCAGCAGACATATGGTAAGCAATATGTTTGGAACATTGAATCACAATAAAATCAGTGTCGAATCACAATACATATCGTATCGACACCTAAGTAGAGTGATATCGCGTTGTGAGGTCCCTGGCAATTCCCATCCCTTTGTTGTAATAGACCAAAGACAGGCCTATGTTGTAGTCACGTAATAATCATGTGAGTTCTGTTTCAACTTATCCCTTAATTTTGCTATACAGCGTTGGGATGGTGACTTGAGAGATGGAATCTTGTGTCCTGTCCAGCTTGTTTATCCTCTTTAAAAAAATAAAAAAATCTTTGCTGACTAAATGTGAACCATTTCTTTGGCTGGGTGATAGCCTCTGGGTGATTTCTATGTGTCCTGCGGGATGTTTTTTCATAGGGCGTTACCCTTGTCAATTCCTGTTTAACGTAGGTGGCTAGCTGTGGCTGAGGGGCTTTGCTGCTGTCGGGCGCTTTTTTTCCCACCATGCAATCGTCGTGAAGTAGGGGATGGTTCTTCAAAAGATTGAATGCATTTTTTGTGTTGTCGCTACAACTCTGAGGCACTTTTTGCACCACATGCATTTGGTTGACACCGGTTATCTGTAGCTGGAATACTGCCATGCCACTGAAGATGCGCCCTTTGGCACCAAATCGCTGTTCTGAGGTAAAGCCCTTTCTCTCCTCACCAGCATCTAACTGTGTGCTCTGTGGGATGCTTATGATTAGCCAGCATGCCTTACAAAGAGTGAGAGTCCGCTTGTGATTGGTCAGCATCCTCTGTGCATGTAGAGAGTGAATGGAGTCTAGAGAATCTTTTTGGAGAAGGTACCGTAGTCTAGAGTCAAAGAAAGTAGAGAATTGCAGCCTCTTGTGATATGGATATTGCACATCAATATCGCAATTTCTATCTGAATTTGATTAATCGTGCAGCCCAAGTAGGTAGCTAGGGTTGGCTGAAACAATATTTCAGGAGAGAAATGATCCCCCTGGGAAGGCATATGGGTTCTATGTCTTGGAACATTGTCACTTGGCATACTATAAGTCCATTGTACATCCAACCAGATATGAGTCAGAATTCCTTTGTCCTTCTGCTAGTGGGTAGATTCAAAATTAAATGTTGAACACTAAGATTTTTTTGAATTTGCTTTGTTCTAAAGTTATACTTCTTCCATCAGTTCTGATATGAGAGTTGTGTTTCTACTTAAGGTAGAGCAGGAGAACCCAGCAAAGAAGACACGGCTCACCTGCGACGTAGACGACAACCTGATCTCTTCCACACCACAAGGCGGCGATGCCCCCAGGAGGACAATCTCCAGGGTTAGCAGGAGAAACTCGGTCAACGGGGGTGAGTTTGGAAAGAGTGAAACGTTATTCTGTTCAGTAATCATACCTTCCACACCAACAAGCCTTTGCATGCCTTGATAAAGCGACATATCATGTTGTTCTTACCTGCTCCTCACCCTAAACCACAGAAGCGACAAACCATGACACGAGTAGTAAGCCTGTGAAGCCCAATGGGAAGCTGGAGGAGGCGGCAGAGACCTTGACCAGTCCGCCTAGAACCACACTCCTGGGAACCATCTTCTCTCCAGTCTTCAACTTCTTCTCACCAGCAAATAAAAATGGTAATACCCCAAAATTATGCTAGGTCGAGGAGTGCCAACTACTCTGCAGAAACTTGACTTAAAGTATGTTATATTGGCCTACATTGTTCCATATTTGTCTCTACTCCCTGCACTGATAAATGGCCTACTATATTACCTCAGTCTTCATTCAATCTTGTATGATGCTCATTTATGTTATTGTATTTTATATATTGTGGTCAAATCTAACTTCCCTGCAGAACTACGGTAATAAGTAGTATAAATATAGTAATCTAATGTAATTTTCAGGCACGTCAGGTTCGGACTCCCCAGACCAGGCGTTGGAGGCTGAGGAGATCGTCAAGCAGCTGGACATGGAGACGGTGGAGGAGACCCCCACCTGCACTGCCACCTCCACCAAGGAAGTGTGTACGACTATGCCCATTTACTCCAGCAACATGCTGCCCCCCATGCGGCCCCCACACCCTCCAGAAGTGCCCATCGAGGAAGAGGAGGTCGTCACAGACATGCCTCCTCTCACAGGTAGCTGGAGATAAAGAAATGTGTTCTTGGTGTAGAGTCCATGTCATTATGGACAAGGATCATGCTCACTTCTCTCCTGCCCATTTCTCTTGGTCTCCTCCTTCCTATCCTCTCAGCCCCAGACGCCCCCCCAGAAGGAGGCTATGTGGAGGCACAGCCCACAGCCCGTGCAGAGGGGACATACGAGGAGGACTGGGAGGTCTTTGACCCGTAAGTACAAATCTGCTCCCTCTATGCAAAATATTCTAGCCTTAGTTAAGGCCAAAATATGAATGTTTAGAATTAATTTTGATCTTGTGAATATAAAAAAGGAAAATGTACTGAACAAAAATATTAACTCAACATGCAACAATTTCAAAGCGTTACAGTTCATATAAGGAAATAAGTCAATTGAAATCAATTCATTAGGCCCTAATCTATGGATTTCACATGACTAGGAATACAGACATGCAACTGTTAGTCACAGAAAACCAAATAAATAGTATTTGCTTCATGCAGCGTGACACATGTACTTTGCATAGAGTTGATCAGGCTGTTGATTGTGGCCGGTTGTCCCACCCCTCTTCAATGATTGTGTGAAGTTTCTGGATATTGGCGGGAACTGGAACACGCTGTCATACATGTCAATCCAGAGCATCCCAAACATGCTCAATGGGTGAGTATGCAGGCCATGGAAGAACTGGGATGTGAATTCTGCTCTAACATGAGGTGATGGCAGCGGCTGAATGGCACGACAATGGGCCTCAGGATCTTGTCACGGTGTCTACAGTGCATTCGGAATGCATTCAGACCCCTTCCCTTTTTCCACATTTTGTTACGTTACAGCATTCTAAAATGGATTAAGTTTTAAACAGTTCCTCATTAATCTACATACAATAACTCATAATGACAAAGCGAAAACAGGTTTTTAGATATTTTTGCAAATGTATTACATTTTTTTTTTTAAACATACCTTATAAGTGTTCAGGCCTTTTGCTATGAGACTGAAAATTGTGCTCTCGTGCATCCTGTTTCCATTTAACATCCTTGTTGTTTCTACAACTTGATTGGAGTGCTCTGGTGGTAAATTAAATTGGTTGAACATGATATGGAAAGGCCCACACCTGTCTGTCAGATTAAATCCCAAGCCATGAGGTTGAAGGAATTGTCTGTAGAGCTCCAAGACAGGATTGTGTTGAGACACAGATCTGGGGAAAGGTAGCAAAAAATGTCTACAGCATTGAAGGTCCCCAAGAGCAACGTGGCCTCCATCATTCTTAAATGGAAGAAGTTTGGAACCACCAAGACTCTTCCTAGAGTTGGCCGCCCTGCCAAACTGAGCAATCGGTGGAGAAGGGCCTTGGTCAGGGAGGTGACCAAGAACCCATGGTCACTCTGACAGACTTCCTCTGTGGAGATGGTTGTCCTTCTGGAAGGTTCTCCCATCTCTGCAGCACTCCAAAAATCAGGCCTTTATGGTAGTGGCCAGACAGAAGCCACTCTTCAGTAAAAGACATGTGACAGCCCGCTTTGAGTTTGCCAAACGGCACCTAAAGGATTCTCAGACCATTAGAAACAAAATTCTCTGCTCTGATGAAACCAATATTGAACTCTTTGGCCTGAATGCCAAGTGTCACGTCTGGAGGAAACCTGGCACCATCCCTACGCTGTAGCATGGTGGTGGCAACATCATGCTGTGGGGATGCTTTTCACCGGCAGGGACTGGGAGACTAGTCAGGATTGAGGGAAAGGTGAACGGAGCAATGTGCAGAGAGCTCTTTGAGTAAAACCTGCTCCAGAGTGCTCAGGACCTCAGACTAGGGCGAAGGTTCACCTTCCAACAGGACAACGACCCTAAGTACACAGCCAAGACAACACAGGAGTGGCTTAAGGACAAGTCTCTGAATATCCTTGAGTGGCCCAGCCAGACCCCGGACTTGAACCCGATCGAACATCTTTGGAGAGACCTGAAAATAGTGTGCAGTGACGCTCCCCATCCAACCATCCAATCCTCGAGAGGATCTGCAGAGAAGAATGTGAGAAACTCCCCAAGAACAGGTGTGTGTGAAGCTTGTAGCGTCATACCCAAGAAGGCCGAAGGTGCTTCAACCAAGTTCTGAGTAAAGGGTCTGAATACTTCTGTTAATGTAATTCATTTTAGAAGGCTGTAACGTAACAAAATGTGGAAAAAGTCATGGGGTCTGAATACTTTCCGACTGCACCATATGTGCAGGCTGTATTACATCCGGCCGTGATGGGAGTCCCAGAGGGCGGCACACAATTGGCCCAGAGTTGTCCTGGATTGGCTGTCATTGTAATTAAGAATTTGTTCTTAACTGACTTGCCTACTTAAATAAAGGATAAATGAAAGTGCATTGATATTGCCATTGATAAAAATGCAATTGTCTTAGTTGTCAACATTGTTTACTAAGGACATCGGCAAACCGCTCGCCCACACAACGTCATACATGTGGTCTGCTGTTGAGGCCGGTTGGACGTTCTGCAAATTCTCTAAAACAATGTTGGAGACAGTTTATGGTAGAGAAATTAACATGAAATTTTGGCAACAGCACTTGTGGACATACAATTGAAGTCGGAAGTTTACATAGACTTCGTTTGGAGTCATTAACTCGTTTTTCAACCACTCCACAAATTTCTTGTTAACAAACTATAGTTTTGGCAAGTTGGTTAGGACATCTACTTTGTGCATGACACAAGTGTTTTTTCCCAACAATTGTTTAGACCGAGATTATTTCACTTACAATTCACTCTTTCACAATTCCAGTGGGTCATAAGTTTACATACACTAAGTTGACTGTGCCTTTAAACAGCTTGGAAAATTCCAGAAAATTGTCATGGCTTTGTAAGCTTCTGATAAATTATGTCAATTAGCCTAAGTCAATTGGAGGTGAACCTGTGGATGTATTTCAAGGCTACATTCAAACGCGGTGCCTCTTTGCTTGACATCATGGGAAAATCAAAAGAAATCAGCCTAGGCCTCAGAATTTTTTTTTTTGACCTCCACAAGTCTGGTTCATCCTTGGGAGCAATTTCCAAACGCCTGAAGGTACCACGTTCATCTGTACAAACAATAGTACGCAAGTATAAACACCATGGGACCACGCAGCCGTCATACTGCTCAGGAAGGAGATGTGTTCTGTCTGCTAGAGATGAACGTACTTTGGTGCGAAAAGTGCAAATCAATCCCAGGACAACAGCAAAGGACCTTGTGAAGATGCTGGAGGAAACCGGTACAAAAGTATCTATATCCACAGTAAAACGAGTCCTATATCAACATAACCTGAAAGGCTGCTCAGCAAGGAAGATGCCAGTGCTCCAAAACCACCATGAAAAAGCCAGACTATGGTTTGCAACTACACATGGGGAAAAAGATTGTACTTTTTGGAGAAATGTCTTCTGGTCTGATGAAACAAAAATAGAACTGTTTGGCCATAATAATGTTATGTTTGGAGGGATGCTTGCAAGCTGAACACCATCCCAACTGTGAAGCACAGGGGTGGCAGCATCATGTTGTGGTGCTTTGCTGCAGGAGGGACTGGTGTACTTCACAAAATAGATGGTATCATAAGGTGGGGAAATTGTGGATATATTGAAGCAACATCTGAAGACATCAGTCAGGAAGTTAAAGCTTGGTCGCAAATGGGCCCAAGCATACTTCCAAAGTTGTGGCAAAATGGCTAAGGGCAACAAAGTCAAGGTATTGGAGTGGCCATCAAAGCTTTGACCTCAATCCCATAGAACATTTGTGGTCAGAACTGAAAAGGCGTGTGCGATCAAGGAGGCCTACAAACCTGACTCGGTTACACCAGCTCTGTCAGGAGGAATGGGCCAAAATTCACCCAACTTATTGTGGGAAGCTTGTGGAAGGCTACTTCGAAATGTTTGACCCAAGTTAAACAATTGAATGGCAATGCTACCAAATACTAATTGAGTGTATGTGAACTTCTGACCCACTGGGAATGTGATGAAAGAAATTAAAGCTGAAATAAATCATTCTCTACTATTATTCTGACATTTCACATTCTTAAAATAAAGTGATCCTAACTGACCTAAAACAGAACATTTTTACTAGGGTTAAATGTCAGGAATTGTGAACTTGTAAATGTATTTGGCTAAGGTGTATGTAAACTTCCGACTTCAACTGTACCTGCAGTCAAGCATGCCAATTGCACAATTCCTTAACTTGAGACATCTGTGGCATTGTTGTGGCAACTGCACATTTTAGAGTTGCTTTTTGTTCCCAGCACAAGGTGCACATGTGTAATGATCATGTTTAATCAGCTTCTTGATATGCCACACTTGTCAGGTGGATGGATTATCTTGGCAAAGAAATGCTCACTAACAGGGATGTAAACAAATTTGTGCTCAACTTGAGTATTAAGCTTTTTGTGCTCATGGAACTTGGGACCAACATTTTACATGTTGCGTTTATATTTTTGTTCAGTGAAGTTTCTTTTTTTGTGTGTGATTTCATTGAAAGTCCTGTATTTACCTTTGAATGGTTTGATTTGGGTTTGTCCAGGTATTTCTTCATCAAGCATGTACCTCCACTGACTGAGGAACAGCTGACCAGGAAGCCTGCCCTCCCACTAAAGACCCGCAGTACACCAGAGTTCTCCCTGGTTCTCGACCTGGTGAGTGATGATTACATGGTGCTCTTCAATCCGACATTGGCCGTGCAGTTTTTACAGTGATACGGCCTCTGCAGATGTCAGGGCATTCATACTTCTTGCGCTTCCCAGAGCAGCTCAGAGCTTTTGAGCAAGCTGTTGTGAAGGAAGTGAGTTTGTTTATACAGGACGGACCCCCCCCCCCCCTACCTGCCGTCAACCAATCATGTCAATGCGAAGCTATACGGAGCCCTCGGCATTGTTCCCAAATTTGGTAGGCTCAATTTGGCCTCTACATGCCTCCGGAGGCTCTGCAATTGTCACACCTTCCGTATGGAGCCTCCGACCACATATTTCGGGTCAAACATATATTTATTTTTATTGTAAATGGTACATCCACTTAACGGGTATTGTTATGGTGGTTTGCAACTTACAACTATTTTTGTGATTCCTACCAGGATGAGACATTGGTGCACTGTAGCTTGAATGAGCTGGACGATGCAGCACTTACCTTCCCGGTCCTGTTTCAAGATGTAATTTACCAGGTATACAGAAGTTCTTGAGATTTGATATTGAGGCGTTTCTGTTTTAAATGGGACATAATTAAGCATTTTACTTTTCCACCAGAGGGTGCTAAAGCTGTGCCATTGTAGACAGCCACAGGTGAAAGTCGGAAATGCAGAATCAGTTTCTAGGAGAAACGGAGGCCTCTGAATACTTTGTACAAATAACTGGTACTTTGCTTGTCTGCAGGTGTATGTGCGTTTAAGGCCGTTCTTCAGAGAGTTCCTGGAGCGCACGTCTCAAATCTATGAGGTAAACTGGGCTTCCTTTTCTCCTATTTAATTGTAACAGTATATGGAAAGAGTACAGTTACTTGCATTAAGCTACTCGGAAATGAGAAACGTATTCAGTTGTCTTTTCCTCGTTAGATCATTCTCTTCACTGCCTCAAAGAAGGTTTATGCAGACAAGTTGCTCAACATCTTGGATCCCAAGAAACAGTTGGTTAGGTAAGTTAAATGTTTATTTCTACCCCTTCCTTAATTTAGATGCATTGGAATTCCTAATATGTTGTAACAGCTGTGTTTTTGTAATATAATACCAAGCCTTAGCTTTGACATGCATGTATAGTGTTATGTTTGTATGAGGTTGCTGTGTCTGTTGATTGTGGTATTGGGGCTGTTCAGTTGTTCAGTTGTCAACATTGTTGTTTTGACTGAATTATTCATAAACAGACCTTTAGACTTAACGATTGATTTATTTTCCTCTCCACCAACCATAGACACAGGTTATTTCGTGAGCATTGTGTCTGCGTACAAGGGAACTACATCAAGGACCTGAACATCCTTGGAAGAGACCTGTCCAAGACCGTCATCATTGACAATTCACCACAAGCCTTTGCATATCAGGTGAGCCTTTCAGTCCCAAGTGACATCTGTAGCCCAACCTAGCACAGCATAATTAAGCCTATTGTTTGCGTTTTAAATGATATTCACAGAATTGATATATGCTGTTGTACAATCCAATACAGAGTATACCTTCCTGTATCCCTACAGCTTTCCAATGGGATTCCCATTGAGAGCTGGTTCATGGACAAAAATGACAACGAACTCCTGAAGCTTGTCCCGTTCTTGGAGAAGCTTGTTGAGCTGGTACATACAAAACTACATTTTATGTGTTTTACTAATGCTTGGATAGTAATCATTTTGTTTATTTCTAAGTAATACATGCTTGAGCTGTCATTGACATGTGCTTTGCGATGCCCCCAACATTCATTTTTAGTAGCCCGCTACCAAAGTCTTTTACAAAAGGAAATGGTCTCGCCACTACAGAGAAATCATCTCTTTAAATCATTGGTTTATGTTCATATCACTGTGGTATTAATATAGTCTGTCTCCTGTGCTCCAGAACGAGGATGTGAGGCCACATGTTCGAGAACGGTTTCGTCTGCACGAGCTTCTTCCCCCAGACTGATCCCTGGAATAGACGGACAGAAGAGATAACGAATGATTGAATAAACCAACACAGACATGTAAAAAGCCCTCTTTGGATTACAACATTGCCATTACTGTTTAAGGTTTCACTTTTTCTCTTTTTACCCCACATTGTTTTTTTTTTTCTTTCATTGATAACGACAATGCAAAGTAAAAGTTTTGAAGCAACATCTGGTTAAAAATAATTTACAAAGCCACATGTTTAGATCACATTACTGTGGGCAAGATCAAGAAGGCTCCTCCTTTTGACTGGCTTTTTTTCATGAGCAGGTTCTTTCTCCCTGCTTCCTATCGGAGGGGCCAAGGTGCTGTCTGTCTGGACTGAATGTGTTAGCTGACAGAGAAGAGGATTATACTTGCTCCCTTTGGTGCTTTCATGGGACTGTTGACAGTGACACTCATTGGCTACAGACCAATTTGAACAGGAATGGCCAGTAAAGTGTGTGTGTTTTGTGTGTGGGTACATAGCTTATCTTTTCTTTCCAGCTTGGGGTTTTTACAAACTTTTTACCAGTAGCCTATAGGATCTCATTATGCATTCCTCTAGCTGAATTTCTTTGTTTTGTAGACACTCGTTGTAACCGCAATGTGTTATTTTACCCCATTTCACAATGTTGCATTTGCTTTTTTCTGGGACACTTTGCCAATAATCAATCAATCAATTAGTATAACGTTCAAGAAATTTGCATCAAGGGACAGACAGTTTGTTTGACTAAATGTTCCCCGCTTCTAAAGTAACGTGTTGACATTTTTCTTTTATAGTAACATTTTTATTTGTCATTCATATATTTCAATGTATTTTTACTAAACCAGGGTTTTATTTTTATGGATATGTCTAGTATTGAATTATAACTCATGTAGATTTCACCCCTGTCTGTTACTGGGGGCACATGGATGGATTGATGGATGGATAGGTGGCTGGGTCCTGAAACAGCCCAAAATGTAGCACCACCAGCATATAAACAGCAAGCCTCGGCACTGTGGTATAAACCCAACCTGCCTAGTAGGTTTTTTTTGTTTTAGGAAATGGTTTTATTATATGGCTTTAAAGCCTTTTTAAATGCAGTAGAAAGAAGCAGCGTTTTTGGAGAACCTTCGTTATGAATGTCTGGATGTTTCTCCCCAGACTTGGGAGAGTTGTAGAGAAATATACCATGATGCATTGTCAGATATTGTACCTAGTACTTGTTATTTCATGTGGCCTAACCAGATCATAGACACTTTATTGATGATAAACTGTAAGGAAAAAATTACACCTAAAACGGTTACCGTTCCATGTCCATTTGGCCCTTTTGTTGATATTATGGACTTGTACATTAGCTGGTCATGTATATGGTGCCATAACCTCCTTCCTAACATGATCAAACATCGCCACCCATGTCATCTTTTTTTCTCTCTCTCTCTTGTTGGAAGTGTTTATAAGTCGGAGACAATCAACCCTCGAATATCAAAACACTCAAATCGGAAAGGAAATTCTGGTCCGTTTGCTCTATATTTGTTCTAAATTGAATTGTGCCATGCGAACAAAGTTGTTAGGTGAATCCAACTGTGCCCTATCCCCGCTAATCATGCATGTCATTTTGCCAAACATCTGAAGGACTGAGGGTAAAAACCCTGTAGAATTCCAGTCCTTTTAGCCTGCTCTCTCATTGCCTTTCTGGAAATCATCGCCCTATAAAACTGAACTGACAGATGAGTTACACTACAGGGCGGATATTTGTTTTTAGATTTTTTTGCCAACCCTAAATATTTCCAGACTATGAATGTTATTTTTTCCCACACTTGATCCCAAAATGGGGGGGAATTAACAAATCAAAAGTCCATGATCCAAAGGATCTATCAATTTCTTAGATTTTTGCTGCTTTGAACGCGCACAACGAGTAATTTCTTTCCGCCATTTGTATAAAAAAAAAATATATATATATATATATATATATATAAATAATGAACACCCTATTCTATAGCATTTTCAAATATGCAACCCTATCCATACCCACTTTAGCGGTTGGTTGAGAGTTGTCCCCATAAGCCTGACATGGCCCCTAGGAGGATGAACCTGCTCCTTAAAGGGGGCCTGGCACTTTTCTATCAAGGGAGAGCTTACTTTGTCATTGTTTAAGGATGGGCTATTTGACATGTGCATCCAGTTCATTTTTATGTGAATTCTACCTGTTTTATTGTACAATGGAAATTGTACAATACATGCAGCTTTGCGTTAAAGGAAAATCTTTTTGTATTTTTTATTTCAAAAGGCATGTCATCTACTTTTTAAACGTATTCATTAAGATTTAACTTTACATCAGAGGGAGTGTTTTTCTTACAAATATCTGTGTATGTTTAGTTAGGGCAGTGTCACTGAACTGTTAGAAACCTAGCATGTATGTACAGAATCTTGTTTTGTGGGGAAGTCCTGAATTAAATTTTAATCTTGGCACTTTTTCTGCAGAAAAGAGCAACTGTGGTAATTAACTTTTTTCAATTTCCGTTAAGGCGTATTTAAAATGTATTTTTAAATGCTTAAAATGACATCTTTGTTAACCATGTTGTAAAATGTACATACCAAATTGCATTGAAGTATTGAACAAAGTTTTAAAGTTAAACCATCCAGCATGCTGTTTTTCTTTCCTATTGAACATGGTATTGTAACTCTCTTGTAGTTTATTTACACTTGACTTTCTCTAGATCAGGGTTTCACAAACTCCTTGGGATCCCCTGGGTGGAAGTTTTGGTTTTTGCCCTAGCACTACACAGCTGATTAAAATCTTCAAAGCTTGATGAGTTTTTTTAAAATCAGCTGTGTGGCGTGAGGGCAAGAATAAAATGTGGGGCCCCGTGACTGAGTTTGGGAAAACCCTACTCTAGATATGGGGTATTCAACTCTTACCCTATGAGGTCTGGAGCTGGTTTTCTGTTCTACCTGATAATTAATTGCATCTGGTGTTCCTGGTCTAAATCAGTCCCAGATTAGGGGGTAATAATGGGAAAAATGCAATGGAACTTGCTTTGTGTTAAGTTAGAGGGCTCTAGATTCTCCATTCATTTTACTGAGAAAGGAAGATATTTTTGGGGGGGGTGGACAGGTGCGGGTAGGTAGGCCTACTGGTGTCCAGTTAAAACACTGAGCCCCTCTTGAACATATAGTTCCTTATCCTATTTGAGCCTATATCAAACACCAGACTAAATAGCCTACTTAAAACCTCGGGATCGGTATCCCTAAACCGGGATGATTGTTGCTCAATATGCGATAATGTGACTAGAAAATGTTGTATAAACAACAGACAACTTTCGGGGACATAGACATGTGGGCAGAAAACTTAAATTATTGTTAATCTAACTGCAGTCCAATCTTACCAAAAAAGTAACATGCTATTGTTTTAGAATGGTACAACACACACATTGCAGCTGGTTTGATACATTAACCTCTGAAGGTAAATAATGTACTTAAATCAGAGCAAGATTACTGAATGTGTCATCCTGAGGATCCCAGAGCTGGGAATTGGGTTTACAGTTTGACCCCACCCCCTCCCTCCCGCCCGCCCATCTAGATGTGTGAAAGTTAGTGTCTTTTTTGTAGGGAAGCTAATGATCTATCATGTATGACTTCCTGGAAGTATGTAAACGTAAAATGTTTAGTACCATAGTATTTTTGTATGTTCTTTAGTTATGTACTTAAATGTATAAATTTACAAATTTGGCCCATTTGGGCATACTCCTGGCAGACTTGATGCAAAATATTGTGTAGTGAGATCAGTCAAACTTTGCAGTACACTGCTGCCATCTTTTGGACAATCTAAATTACACATAGGAGCCTATCTTTAATGTATGGCCTTTCTTGCGTTTCAAAGATGATAATAACAAACTTTTTAAAATTGTGTATCTTTTACCAGATCTAATGTGTTCTCCTACATTAATTTCAAAGTTCCACAAACGTCAGTGTTTTTTTTCTTCAAATGGTATCACAATATACATATTCTTGCTTCAGGACCTGAACTACAGGCAGTTAGATTTGGGTATGTAATTTTCAGGCGAAAATGTAAAAATAGGATTTATTAAACATTGTATTATTGGATATGGTTTATATAGGCCTATTTCAAACGTTCTGATGTGTTTATTAAATCTTTGTCTATCCTAAACGAGGACAGCATTTCTTGGCATGATCATCCATGAAAAGGTCATTTTTAAATGTTCAGTTTTATAACCCCAATTCTATATGTTTGTTCAACCACACTAATTGATTTAGGCAACCACCATCCTGTCTGGTGTCTCCGGCGCTTTTGACCTTTCAAGAGAAGAGGCTCGCGTTCGACAATGCACTGAGAGGGTTTAATCCAAAATTAGGAATTAGAATACTAATTTAATAGGATCTCTGAACACGACGTATTAATATTTCATAACCGACAGAAGTTTGTTTGCTAAATCCGTAATGTGCATTTCACAGCCCTTTGTTCGTACCTATTTTTATTTATTTTTGCCACTGTTTCTAATCAAGCTACTTTTAGCTCATGGACAGAGTTGCAGGTGGACACGGGAGCCGTGATGGAGGCGAAGGGGCAGGTAGCGTTCGTTTAGCGCACTATAAGTGGGCCACTACTTGGCAAAGCATAAAAGGAATCTGAAGTAGGGAAGCAAGAACAGATATAGGGGAGACGACAAAATTGCTTTGACAAAGACGGGTGTTTGATTTTGGTTCCAGGAATGTACAAGAACTATGGATGATTGGCGTAACTATTGCCTTTGTAGTGAGCCTGGATAATAGGCCTAAAAGTAAATATTTTTCTGAATGCACTGGATAGTTAGCATTTTAGTGGACTTTTCAAGCTATTTTCCACATGTACTTTGAGAATGCTGCTAAGGACGCAAATATTTTTTGCCCTTAGCATCCTTGGTAAGTAAGTTAGGCTACTTGCATTCTACCAACTTTGATACGATAATAATTATAAAGCGAATTTACTTGTTTGAAGCATGCTATGTATTTGATTTTTAGAGTTCATGTTTTTATTCGTCTTAAATGTAAGCTACTAGTTGGTGTATTAAATTGTATTATGGGGATGGTTTGCGATGCCGCAAGACCAGTGCGCTCATTGCCACGCACTGTATCAAGAAAAGGTTCCCCGGACGCCAGCGTGTTTGACAGAAACAGAAGAATTGATAGATCGAATACACGATTTATCCAACGAAAATCACGTTTATGCCAATGCCAGGAGCGGCATCAGCCCAGACAAACGTTTAGAGGACCCAAATGTCAGAACAGGCACCATGTTAGCGGGCGTTGACTTGAGCGCTTATTATGGTGTCCTGGGTAGTGTATTTGCCATGTATAGACCACTAATAGAAGATGGATTAATAGAAAACCTCCCTAAAGCGTTTGTGTGTTTTGTCTGGGAGAACGGACTGTGGTTTGGAGGCAGAATTGACAAGACTGTATCACTTGAGCTTGGCAAACCGTGATGGAAATCACCATAAATATGATATCCACGTGCATCCAGAATGATGACATGGGTTTTGTACTGGAGGTGTGCCAATGCCACCTTTCTGAATGAACTGCTCTGTAATAGTGCTACTGTATGTGTTGGAGAATACTGCACTGTCTCCCTTAACTCTCCACCCACCAACCCGCCTGTGGTGTTCAGCATCCCAGACTGGTGCAACTATGATAAGTGGAGCAAGGTGCTGGTGGACCCGTCAATGGTGAAGCTCTGCTGGCAACACGACCAGATGGGTTTAAATAAGAACGTGTGCTGCAACATGCCCCTGTTTGAGAAGCTCACCTTAGAGCCCCAGGACGAGTGGCTCATGTCTGTCTGTGTCAACAAGGAGACCAAGGACATCCTGCCCCAGGTGTGCCAATATCTGACCGGAACAAGTCCATCATTGTAGACATGACTGACCTGGCTCTCTGTGCTGAGCTGGACTCTCTGAACTTCACTCAGGTGTGCGCCAACGCCACGGTGCTACCCCACTCTTCCACCTGGACAATACATGGCGTATTGTGCTAACCACACTGGCCCTGGGGGTGGAGGGGGAAAAGGAGGAGGCCTGATTAGGTTTAATTAAGCCAGTAGAACAATGCCAGTACCACAGCTGGGCAGTGGCACTTCCTGACGCCGCTCTCCTGGCCCTGTGTTGGGACTGCGACCAGGCCAACTTTGCCTCATCCGTCTGCACCAACAATGGCCTCCTCTCCCTGCTCACCAAGGAGCCCTCCAGCCTGTGGGTGGGCACGCTCTGCACCAACTACACCAAAGGAAACCGCCAGGGCAAAACCAACAGCGCCTCCACATACTCCCAGCCCTGCCTGGTCAGAGACATTGTGAGGAGGCTGAACTGGACTTGTACTGCCGACTTCAGCCCAGCCTGTCAGCCAGGCTCCAGTCAGACGCAGGTTCTGCTGCTGCGCAGCGGGGTGGAGGCCCTGCAGCCTCGCTTGGAGGGGCTCCTGACCACACATATGGCCTCTGTGGTTGACCAGGCCACCAGTGTGACCGTGGTGCTGTTGGTGGCCCTGGAGGAGAGCCAGATGATGTCCCTACGTGTGACTGAAAACATCCGCTTCAATGTGCTGAAGTCTGTGGTGCTCTATGTGGAGAGGGAGACCAACCTTGACAACAAGAGGGTCCTGCTGCAGTGCTTTGGGGTAGGTGGGCTGGGCAGACTTCATCTGCAGATAAAGAATTCCAACATTGTGTGTATTGTAAACTGCTACATTGAACAGTCCTGAATGAATGGTGGTCATCTATACATTTCCCTCAGGTCACAAGGCCTGTGCGTCTCCTCGTGGACTGTACCAGATTTGCCAGTTGTTGCTGTGAGATGCTACCCCACTCTTCCACCAAGGCACCTGCAAGTTCCCGGACTTTTCTAGGGTTTGGATGTACCGACCCTGTGCAGGTGATGTTACACGTGGTCTGCCAATGCGAGAACGATCAGGTGTCCGTCCTTTCTCTGTAGTGCTGTCTTACAGTACGGACATTGCAATTTATTGCCCTAGCCACATCTGCAGTCCTCATGCCTCCTTGCAGCATGCCTAAGGCAAGTTCACGCAGATGAGCAAGAACCCTGGGCATCTTTCTTTTGGTGTTTTTCTGAGTCAGTAGAAAGTACTCTTTAGTGTCCTAAGTTTTTGTAACTGTGACCTTAATTGTCTGTAAGCTGTTAGTGTCTTAACGACCATTATACAGGTGCATGTTCATTAATTGTTTATGGTTCATTGAATAAGCATGGGAAACGGTGTTTAAACCCTTTACAATGAAGGTTTGTGAAGTTATTTGGATTTTTACGAATTATCTTTGAAAGACAGGGTCCTGAAAAGGGGACGTTTCATTTTTTTGCTGCGTTTATATCAATTACCATGAAGGCTATTGTTGTGTCAACAGATGGTGTACACAGTTTCACACCTGT
This sequence comes from Salvelinus fontinalis, assembly GCF_029448725.1. Taxonomy (NCBI): domain Eukaryota; kingdom Metazoa; phylum Chordata; class Actinopteri; order Salmoniformes; family Salmonidae; genus Salvelinus; species Salvelinus fontinalis. The sequence continues at coordinate 16,923,791 of NC_074699.1, forward strand.
CATTGATAGGGGACATTAAATCTCTTCCTCTGGATGAGATTGAATGACAAGCCAACACTAATCACATATGTTTATTGTTGTTGATACTGTGTTGTTGCTGTTGTCCATCTTGATTTTTTTTACCTTTAACCATTCAAATGATAAGCTTGAAGATTTGTTTGTTTTTCCATAACAGAAAGTACTGACCAGTTTGATGCAAACAGGAAGACATGTGACCAATGATGGATTCTTCCTCATCAAGGTGACAGAAGTAGGACTGATGTTTATTAGGTCTTTTTACATTTGTGACTGGTAATTTAGGTACTAACAAATACTCCCCTACGTATTTATTTGGCCAGTGAAGCTAAAACGTTTAATTTTGCTCTATTCTCCAACATTTTGGATTTGAGATCAAACTTTTTATGGGGTGACCGTACAGAATGTCCCCTTTTTATTTCAGTGTATTTTCAAACATATCTGTTTTACCGTTTAGAAATAAAAGCACTTAATGTATCTAGTCCCCCCATTTGAAGACAAAAATGTAGTGTTTGGTCCCATATTCCTAGCACCCAATGAGTAGCATCATGGTAGAATCCACATTTAATGTAGAAGTGTTCAGAAACATATATTCTTATTGACAATAAAACTGACTCCAAAATCACACAATAGATTATTTACCATTCAAATCTACTGGGCACAACATAATCCAAAACACAACCAAAACAAAATGCAAATGCATCTAAAAAGTGTGTAGAGTCTTGATGAAAAGCTTGATGTAGTCATTACGTGCTAAAAATATGGTACCAAATACGAAAGTTGACACTCACGAACACATGTTTTGCTCTACGACGCCAACAAGCCTCAACACTCGTCTGAAGGTAACCCGGTACCAGTTTAAAAATAAATAATAATAATTTCTCTCAGATATAGGACAGACACTTCAAAACATACTTCCTTTTGATAGTCAAAATGATTATGTTTTTCTGTGTATGAATATGTTACTCAATGTGTTTCTATGGGCTAATAGCAGTAAGGCCAAATTCAATCTTAAAAATATTTTTGGGGTTACCTACAGGGGTTCTAAAATTCAAAATCTAATAGCTAAATGGTCCTTGGTAGACCATCTTAAAACAATTCCATAAGTTAGCTTTGTAGAAAGGTTTGTAGGTATGAGTATTTGTTAGGTAGAGATTTTTTAGTTCGTTTATCATTTATTGTTGCTTGGTGACAGTTTTTGTTATGATATTCTTGTCTGGCTTATGGGTGTTTGGTTTTAGTATGTGGTGTGATTCTGTTACAGGAGTATTTCCGTATCCCTCTGGCCAATCTGAGGGCAGTGCTGAGTGCAGTGGACATCACCACAGTCAGACAGATACTGCAGTACTTCAGCAGGAACCAGGGAACATTGCAGGTAATATAACACCCTTCATATCAGTTGTCCTCTTAGACAGGTCTTCCATGGAAAATACTGAAGTCACTTGACCTCAATGGGACAACCTGATTTGAATACATTTTTATAAAATAATAAAATAAAATGTAGCAATCTTTTCAGCTCTATGTTCACACAGGATAATCACTTCACCTCTCTCTGTCCCAGCTTACAGATGACTACCTAGGCACCATGGTCTCTGTGCTTTTCCATACCCACTTGGTCAGGGACGGGAGCTTCTTTCCTGAACTGGTACCCCTACTTGCCCTGGTCAGCCCTGCAGACATCCAGTCACTGCCCCCCTTACAGACCAACCTCATTGTGTAAGTTAAGTAGGCTTCTGATACAAGTCATCATGAGTCAAGATGTCCTTGCATGTTGGTTTCTGCATTATAGATGTACATATAGTACTGAATGGCTATAGAATTCTTATTATTCTAGAATCAAAGGTCATGGACTTACGCTGTTAATTACCCCCTCTATTCAGAGACAGACTCCCAACATTGGAGTCATTTTCTATTTAAACTACTGCTTTGGCCTTCATTTATATTGGGTCATTTGAGTCTCTGAATGAGATGTGCTTTCCCAGTCATGTTTTGCTCTCTGCTTTTTGTTCAGGTTAACAAGTATGTCCTACATTCCTCTCTGCTCTCTGTCTCTATCTTCAGGAGAAATAGCATCAACAGCAACATCAGGAGCCTGTCGGTGGGGCAGCGCAGGGCCTTTGGGAGGTGGTACAGCCGAGCGCTCAGCTCCCTCAACATGACAGCCGGCAGCCCCTCCTTCATCAGGGACACTGGTAACCTGATCGTCTACCTGCTCTGTCACAGCTTCCAGCACCTCTCACCTGCTCAGGTAACAGACACGACACCTCTCTGTGAAACCAGAGCCGCCACAGCCAGGCAGTCGTCAGTCGTCTCCATTGTGTCCATAGCCAATGTTCAATAAGTAAACAGAATGCATGAATTAAGGTTGGCTATGTGAAGAATAGTGAGTGATCTTTCAATGCTTAAAATGTGAATATGATCGTTGCATGTAAACTCAGGTCCAAAATAATTGTCACCCTTGATAAAGATGAGCAAAAAAGACTGTATAAATTAAATAATACAAATACTGAGCTGTATTGTATACAGAATTTCTATTTATTTTATACTAATACAATTGCATTGAAACCACAGGTTTCAATGGGGTTCATCTGGAGACTGAGATGGCCATTGCAAAATGTAGATTTTTCTTTGGTTAATTAACCATTTCTTTGTGGATTTTGATGTGTGCTTCGGGTTGTTGTCTTGCTCAAAGATCCACTTGTAGCCAAATTTCAACCTCCTGGTAGAAGCAACTAGGTGTTTGGCTTAGATGGCCTGGTCACTGGCATACCACAGCCTCCTGCAGCTCCCGCAATAATTGGAGGAAATTAGCTTTAAAAATGCAAAATAGCATGGTATTAGCTATAAAACTGCAAAAAAAAATCTGATTTGCCCCATGGCAAAATGTGTTGAATTGTAGGAAGTTAGCTATTTTCCCCCATAAGAAATGCTTAGACCTTTCACAGACGTTGCTGAGTGCCCCACGAAACTGTGGTACGCCACTGGTCCTGGTACTGGGTTAAGTTCTGGTACTGGGTTAAGTTCTGGTACTGGGTTAAGTTTATTAAGTCGTTGACATTAAAGGCCCAGTGCAGTTAAAAGTCCTGTGTTTTTTATCATATTGTATAACAGCTGATAAAACACACACTGTAAAAATGTGTGAACGTGATCAGGGTTAGTTCCTGAGAGTTGCTGGTTAAAATACAATCAGATGACATTTTATCCCCCTTTTGAGAAAAAAAATTATATTACTATTATAAACAATCTATTTCTCTGAGCACTGTGCAACATTGTACGTGTATACAGTGCAAAAGAGTATACGTTTTCATTGTCTTAATTTCAAACGGTATACATATGAAAACGACGTTTTCATCATCGTGCACGGTAAACCAGAGTTGAGTGGTGTTTCTTCTCTCCTAGCTGTTGGATGGAATGGATGTGTTGCTGATGAACACCCTAAGCCTAATTGCCCCTCATCTATCTTCAGAGCTTGTGCTGCTAGGCGACCTAAACTGGAACATGCTTAACACCCCAGCCATCCTACAATCTAAGCTTGATGCCCTCAATCTCACACAAATGATCAATGAACCTACCAGGTACCACCCCAAATCCGTAAACACGGGCACCCTCATAGATATCATCCTAACCAACTTGCCCTCTAAATACACCTCTGCTGTTTTCAACCAAGATCTCAGCGATCACTGCCTCATTGCCTACATCCGTAATGGGTCAGCGGTCAAACGACCTCCACTCATCACTGTCAAACGCTCCCTGAAACACTTCAGCGAGCGGGCCTTTCTAATCGTATCCTGGAAGGAAATTGATCTCATCCCGTCAGTAGAGGATGCCTGGTTATTTTTTTTAAATGCCTTCCTCACCATCTTAAATAAGCATGTCCCATTCAAGAAATGTAGAACCAGGAACAGATATAGCCCTTGGTTCTCTTCAGACCTGACTGCCCTTAACCAACACAAAAACATCCTATGGCGTTCTGCATTAGCATCGAACAGCCCCCCGTGATATGCAACTTTTCAGGGAAGCTAGAAACCAACATACACAGGCAGTTAGAAAAGCCAAGGCTAGCTTTTTCAAGCAGAAATTTGCTTCCTGCAACACAAACTCAAAAAAGTTCTGGGACACTGTAAAGTCCATGGAGAATAAGAACACCACCTCCCAGCTGCCCACTGCGCTGAGGACAGGGAACACTGTCACCACCGATAAATTCCCATTAATTGAGAATTTCAATAAGCATTTTTCTACGGCTGGCCATGCTTTCCACCTGGCTACCCCTACCCCGGTCAACAGCACTGCACCCCCCACAGCAACTCACCCAAGCCTTCCCCATTTCTCCTTCTCCCAAATCCAGTCAGCTGATGTTCTGAAAGAGCTGCAAAATCTGGACCCCTACAAATCACCCGGGCTAGACAATCTGGACCCTTTCTCTCTAAAGTTATCTGCCAAAATTGTTACAACCCCTATTACTAGCCTGTTCAACCTCTCTTTCGTGTCGTCTGAGATTCCCAAAGATTGGAAAGCAGCTGCGGTCATTCCCCTCTTCAAACTCTTGACCCAAACTGCTACAGACCTATATCTATCCTACCCTGCCTTTCTAAGGTCTTCGAAAGCCAAGTCAACAAACAGATTACCGACCAATTCGAATCCCACCATACCTTCTCCGCTATGCAATCTGGTTTCCGAGCTGGTCATGGGTGCACCTCAGCCACGCTCAAGGTCCGAAACGATATCCTAACCGCCATCAATAAGAAACAATACTGTGCAGCCGTATTCATTGACCTGGCCAAGGCTTTCGACTCTGTCAATCACCACATTCTTATCGGCAGACTCAACAGTCTTGTTTTCTCAAATGACTGCCTCGCCTGGTTCACCAACTACTTCTCAAGACAGAATTTAGTGTGTCAAATCGGAGGGCCTGTTGTCCGGGCCACTGGCATTCTCTATGGGGGTGCCACAGGGTTCAATTCTTGGACCGACTCTTCTCTGTATACATCAATGATGTCGCTCTTGCTGCTGGTGAGTCTCCGATCCACCTCTACGCAGATGACACCATTCTGTATACTTCTGGCCCTTCTTTGGACACTGTGTTAACAACCCTCCAGACGAGCTTCAATGCCATACAACTCTCCTTCTGTGGCCTCCAACTGCTCTTAAATACAAGTAAAACTAAATGCATGCTCTTCAACCGATCGCTGCCTGCACCTGCCCGCCCGTCCAACATCACTACTCTGGACAGTTCTGACTTAGAATATGTGGACAACTACAAATACCTAGGTGTCTGGTTAGACTGTAAACTCTCCTTCCAGACACACATCAAACATCGCCAATCCAAACTTAAATCTAGAATTGGCTTCCTATTTTGCAACAAAGCATCCTTCACTCATGCTGCCAAACATACCCTTGTAAAACTGACCATCCTACCGATCCTCGACTTCGGCGATGTCATTTACAAAATAGCCTCCAATACCCTACTCAATAAATTGGATGCAGTCTATCACAGTGCCATCTGTTTTGTCACCAAAGCCCCATATACTACCCACCACTGCGACCTGTACGCTCTTGTTGGCTGGCCCTCGCTTCATACTCGTCGCCAAACCCACTGGCTCCAGGTCATCTACAAGACCCTGCTAGGTAAAGTCCCCCCTTATCTCAGCTCGCTGGTCACTATAGCAGCACCCACCTGTAGCACGCGCTCCAGCAGGTATATCTCTCTGGTCACCCCCAAAACCAATTCTTCCTTTGGCCCCTCCTTCCAGTTCTCTGCTGCCAATGACTGGAATGAACTACAAAAATCTCTGAAACTGGAAACACTTATCTCCCTCACTAGCTTTAAGCACCAGCTGTCAGAGCAGCTCACAGATTACTGCACCAGTACATAGCCCATCTATAATTTAGCCCAAACAACTACCTCTCCCCCCACTGTACTCTTTACCTACTGTATTTATTTATTTTGCTCCTTTGCACCCCATTATTTCTATCTCTACTTTGCACATTCTTCCACTGCAAATCTACCATTCCAGTGTTTTACTTGCTATATTGTATTTACTTCGCCACCATGGCCTTTTTTTTTTGCCTTTACCTCCCTTATCTCACCTTACTTGCTCACATTGTATATAGACTTATTTTTCTACTGTATTATTGACTATGTTTGTTTTACTCCATGTGTAACTCTGTGTTGTTGTATGTGTCGAACTGCTTTGCTTTATCTTGGCCAGGTCGCAGTTGTAAATGAGAACTTGTTCTCAACTTGCCTACCTGGTTAAATAAAGGTGAAAAAAATAAAATTAAAATAAGCCACCTACAGCAGGAGTTTGTGGCTGAGAGCCTCATAGGGACGTTCAGAAATCTAACAGCTGAACAATTCAGGAGGTCAGTGTCACAATATTTGATCGATGGTTGGTCATGTATCCTCTTGCAGAAATATTTGGTTTCAAACAAACTGATTTGAGTGTATGCGTTTAAGAAAATACTTTCCCTAGTCCTATGAAACTCAACATTCTGGTAGACACTGAAGTAACCAACTGTTTGGGATCCAAAAGTATCTTTGGATATGCTTGAGTAATTATCATCTTTGTCTCCCTAGGCTTGGCAACCTGACGTGTCTGTCAGACCCAAAGGACCTGCGGGTGTACAGAAACACAGAGGCCTTCTCTGTGATTTCAGGACAACATTAGGACATGTGTTGTCCAGGGCCTCAGGAGCCCCAGGGACATGGTAAGTGGAGCTGTCACAGACAGACACAGACTGACACTGTTATTCCTTACCATAGAACTACTTTCCTTTTCACCGAAAAGTTGAAGGGGAAACTTATATGGGTATGAGTGAATTTTTTTTATTTTATTTTACCTGTATTTATACAGGTTTTTGTCTCATTGAGATAATATCTCTTTTCCAAGAGAGACCTGGTCCAATAGCAGCAGGGGGAACAACGATTCAGACAAAACAACTTACATACACTAACACAACATTAAACAAAACTATAAACACACATACAGTACAACAATTACATATTACATTAAAAACACAAACATCTTGACTAAAAACAATTACACTCTTCTATGATATATACATCGATCAAGTGTTTAAACTCCACCAACGAAACTAGATCATCACATTTTAAAATGTTCAGGAGAGAATTCCAGGACCACGGAGCTGAGTAACTAAAACTATTTCTACCATGACCTGTTCTAATTTTTGGTACTGTTAGAAGCAAATCAGAATGGGACCGTAATTTATATTTATTTACTGACCTGACTAAAAAAGAACAGAGATAAAATGGCATTTTACCCAATATGGCCTTATAAATCAGTGTATACCAGTGTTTAAGCCTACGCAAGGTCAATGACGACCAGCCAACAGCGCTGTAGAGATCACAATGATGTGTTAGACGTTTCTGATTTGTAATGAACCTGAGGGCTGCATGATACACTGAATCAAGTGCTTTCAGGGTAGTGGCTGAGGCCTGCATATATATATATATATATATATACACTGCTCAAAAAAATAAAGGGAACACTAAAATAACACATCCTAGATCTGAATGAATGAAATATTCTTATTAAATACTTTTTTCTTTACATAGTTGAATGTGCTGACAACAAAATCACACAAAAATTATCAATGGAAATCAAATTTATCAACCCATGGAGGTCTGGATTTGGAGTCACACTCAAAATTAAAGTGGAAAACTACACTACAGGCTGATCCAACTTTGATGTAATGTCCTTAAAAGAAGTCAAAATGAGGCTCAGTAGTGTATGTGGCCTCCACGTGCCTGTATGACCTCCCTACAACGCCTGGGCATGCTCCTGATGAGGTGGCGGATGGTCTTCTGAGGGATCTCCTCCCAGACCTGGACTAAAGCATCCGCCAACTCCTGGACAGTCTGTGGTGCAACGTGGCGTTGGTGGATAGAGCGAGACATGATGTCCCAGATGTGCTCAATTGGATTCAGGTCTGGGGAACGGGCGGGCCAGTCCATAGCATCAATGCCTTCCTCTTACAGGAACTGCTGACACACTCCAGCCACATGAGATCTAGCATTGTCTTGCATTAGGAGGAACCCAGGGCCAACCGCACCAGCATATGGTCTCACAAGGGGTCTCAGGATCTCATCTCGGTACCTAATGGCAGTCAGGCTACCTCTGGCGAGCACATGGCCCCCCAAAGAAATGCCACCCCACACCATGACTGACCCACCGCCAAACCGGTCATGCTGGAGGATGTTGCAGGCAGCAGAACGTTCTCCACGGCGTCTCCAGACTCTGTCACGTCTGTCACGTGCTCAGTGTGAACCTGCTTTCATCTGTGAAGAGCACAGGGCGCCAGTGGCGAAGTTGCCAATCTTGGTGTTCTCTGGCAAATGCCAAACGTCCTGCACGGTGTTGGGCTGTAAGCACAACCCCCACCTGTGGACGTCGGGCCCTCATACCACCCTCATGGAGTCTGTTTCTGACCGTTTGAGCAGACACATGCCCATTTTGTGGCCTGCTGGAGGTCATTTTGCAGGGCTCTGGCAGTGCTCCTCCTTGCACAAAGGCGGAGGTAGCGGTCCTGCTGCTGGGTTGTTGCCCTCCTTCGGCCTCCTCCACGTCTCCTGATGTACTGGCCTGTCTCCTGGTAGCGCCTCCATGCTCTGGACACTACGCTGACAGACACAGCAAACCTTTTTGCCACAGCTCGCATTGATGTGCCATCCTGGATGAGCTGCACTACCTGAGCCACTTGTGTGGGTTGTAGACTCCGTCTCATGCTACCACTACAGTGAAAGCACCGCCAGCATTCAAAAGTGACCAAAACATCAGCCAGGAAGCATAGGAACTGAGAAGTGGTCTGTGGTCACCACCTGCAGAACCACTCCTTTATTGGGGGTGTCTTGCTAATTGCCTCTAATTTCCACCTGTTGTCTATTCCATTTGCACAACAGCATGTGAAATTTATTGTCAATCAGTGTTGCTTCCTAAGTGGACAGTTTGATTTCACAGAAGTGTGATTGACTTGGAGTTACATTGTGTTGTTTAAGTGTTCCCTTTATTTTTTTGAGCAGTGTATAACATCACTAAAATCTAAAACTGACAGTAATGTACATCGTACCAGCTCCTTCCTGGCCTCAAAAGAAAAACGAGCCTTATGCCGGTAGTACAATCCTATTTTCAGCTTGAGCTTCCTTATCAAGTTCTCTACATGCACAGTGAAGCTCAGCGTATCATCAACCCACACACCTAAATATTTGTACACTTTAACTTGCTCTATAGTATGTCCAGCCAATGTAGCAATGACATGATTAGTAACATGCCTGGCATTTGAAAATGCCATGCATTTTGTTTTACCCGAATTTAAAATCAGCTTTAAATCATACAGTTTCTGTTGTATGATGTTAAATGCTCTTTGGGCATTTTCAAAAGCTAAAGATAAACTAATACCACCTGAATAAAGAACAGAAGTAGACTAATATATGGGTTGAATGTCTTTTTTGCACTTTGTGTGATTCCTGTGTAAATATATGTGTGTGTGTTTGTTGTGCTTGTGACCATCCCTCTTCAGATCTCCAGCTTGTTCCTGAATGGGAGTGAGCTTCAGTCTCCTGGCTCTTTCTCCGCCACCCGAGTGTCTCAGCTGGCTCCCTTCTTGCTCTGGCTGGGTGTGGACTTTCTGCAGAAGCTCTGCCAATCCCAGCTCAGCCCTGTGCTGACAGCCCTGGCCTCTGTGCCCTTCACTCCTGCACAGGTAGAAGATCATCATCAACAGTCGTCACAAGCATACTCTCAGAGAGAGAGCTCTAATGGAGCACCTTCTGTTTGGTTTTCATACCTGATTGGGTTTGCGCAGTGCTGCCTGGCTTCAGTAACAGAGGGCGGGGATGATTATGGGGTTAGAATGGGGGTTGGTTATTAGGGGCTTTGTGACCGCTGACAAGCAGCCAGTCTGCAGCAGTCTGACCCCAGGTGAGGTGAGGGGGGTTCTGGAGGTGCCCCTTTGATTACAGAAGCACAACTAACCCCACATTTTCAACGTGTGCCCCACGGCTGCTGCCTGCCATGCGCCATAAGGGGCCTTAGTCAATGGAATGGTAGGGTGGGGAAACAGAAGCAGAAAACAAAGCTTTTGTTTTGAGCCTAGTGGGATTTTCTTCATTTTCCCAAGTAGTTTCCATCTTCATAATATAGATTTTAATTAAAGAGTTAAGACCAGTCATAATGATTTGTTCCATCTTCTTTTTGTGATGTCATTCTAGGCCAGTGTAATTGTGGACAAAGTGTCTCTAAACAACAGTATTATTTCTGTTTTTGAAGGACATGGCTTTCTGTTTCAGAAAGGGATTGTAAACAGGGTTGTGTATTGTCTCAGATATGGTATGCTAGATGTTTGAGAGTGTCTCTGTTTCAGTCTAATGCTTCTGTGCATAGTAATGGTCCATTCTGAGCCAGCTGGCCCAAAGCCTAGTGCAGTCTGGCCAGGGGTGACTCAAGGACACACACTATCACCATGGCAAACCACACAACCCTGTCAAGATGTGTGTTTCCTTACTTCATTATACACCAGATGACTCTCTTCCTGTATTAGCTTAGTATCTAATAGCTGTATAGTGTTACAAAGAGCAAGGACAATTTGTCAGATCTTTTGTATCTAGTTTCATTTAACAGATGATTTTTGCATTATTAAAAGTGTTTGAATGATGAGTTAGAAATAGACTCTGTCTTTCTTTCTCCATATCCCCCCCCCCCCACTCTTTCATATCCACAACCTTCCTTTCTCGCTCTCACTTTCTCTCTTTTCTGCTCTCTCTCCCTCCTTGTGGCCCTTCTAGCTGGTTCTGCTGGGGCAGCTGCAGAAGCTGGGCTCTCTGGTGAGTGGGGTGAAGGTTGATACTCTGTGGAACTTGCCCTCTGACATCCTGCTGTCCTCGCTGCCTGACATCGTCCTGCACACACCCGGCCTCAACACCCCACAGGCCAACACCATCACCACCAAACTCTGGGTACGGCCTTAGAGGGACACACCGACACTGACCCCCATCCTCACAAACAGTGACATGCTCACTCATACTAAATGAAGACAATCGACAAGGTACACAGTAACATGGCTTCGGCAGTACGCTGCTACTCTTGGCTCAGTGGGAGGTATGTTTACAAGGCTCATGACCATAACCAATGGAGAGTGAATGGAAAGGAGGAGTGTAGAGGGGGACCACAGCTGGCATGCCCAGGTGTACCCAGACTCCTTGCCCTGCCTGACAGTAAGATAGGGGTGCTGTGGCCCTGTGCCAGCTGGAGCTGTATGCTCCATAAGGACCAGAGCCAGGTATAGACTGACACACTGGGCAGGCTCAGAATTGGGCTGTTTCTTAGAGAGGAGGTGCCAACTATGTATGAATGAGGTCGCTCTGAGACGTTTGTAATTACCCGTCTTTTCTGTCTGCCCGAGTTATTTTTTTATGGTTTGTGAACATGTATTTACATTCCACCAACATATTGTGTGTACCGATAGTGTCTGTCAGAAGCCTATTTAGTCACCATTGAAATCCACTTTATATCTACGTGTTTATCTTTGAATTGGTGTTTAGTCACTATACTGTCTGTGTTGTGTTGACCTTTGTCCAGGGCTCACCAGAGGTGACTGGCTGGTTGGATAAGGTGGAGCCCCTGCTTCCCACCAACAGGACCTTGGCAGGAAGACAGGCCTGGAACACTCAGCAGGTAACATCTATGAGCTGACTCATGTCCTCTCTGCTCCAGCAATACCGGTTACCTGCAAGTCGTTTTCAAGGGGATACAATTCATGTATATCAGTATAGGAACATCTATCTATCCCTAAATACTTTGTGATTTTATTCACCCAATGAAATGTAGAGGTTTGAAAAGGATTTCTGAGTGTGTGTCTAGAGATGTCAGCATGTTACGCAATGTGGGTCTCCTGTGTCATGCAGAGGTGTGTATGACACGGTCTTGATTAGATGTTAAATAATTAACCATCAGTGGAGAGGTCGGCCTGTTGTACAACCCCTGCCCTCACTGTTTAAATAGGCTGTTCTATGTTCTGAACACACGCAGCGTATCTGTGACTGTCAACACACACCAGGTCCCAGCTGTCACTATGTGGTGGTGTCTCAGACGGGTGATGGCCCTGCTGCTAGCCTAGCGCTGGTCTGGTCTGTTTCACCACACTGGCCATGAAAGCTGCCCTATAATCCCCTGTCTGTTGCTACTAATGGGCTTGAGGGCGGCCTGCCAGCACCATTAAATCACAGCTCCCTCATCCTGCATGTTTATGCACACTGAAGTGGCAAAGCACAACAATACTGTGCTACTGAATTACTACACACCTCGAAACACTCAAACCGTATTCCAAAACCGCAAATCACCTCTATAGCACTGCAGGGTATTCTCTCTCTGGCTTTCTCAACGTGTGTTGGGAGATGGTTTGTGATCAATACTAATGATCGCTTCTGGTTTCTTTTCCCAGGCTAAAACTCTTTATAAAGAAGCAGTGAAGACCATGCCCAATCTTTCCACTGAGACGTTTCTGTGAGTGCATATCCATGTCAACGTAGCTGCAGTTGATTTATTACTAACCTCTTGTGAATGTGCTCCCATTCATATTTGTAATCTATTTTGTCTCTCTGGTTATACAGTGCCCTTGGAAGCATTGCTCGAGGTGTAAGCTGCACAGCCCTGCGACAGCTCTTCCGGGACAAGCCATCATTTTCCTCAATGCGCAGTGTCCTTGCATTCATGAATAAGCAGTCTGTTCCTCTCCATTCCTCACTGGTAGATGAGCAAATACTTAACTCAATTAACTGGCTCAAAGGATTATGGTTAACAGTGGAACCATGCCAGATGTCAGGTATAAAGATAGCTGTAATATAAGCGTAATTGACGACCCTCATGCTTTTGTCTTGACTTACAGAAAAAGTGCATCATCGAGGAGCTGTACTACTTTGACTTCTTCTCTGAGCTGCTGGGAGAGTTTGGCGCGCAGATCGCTCTGGCCCTGCCGTGAGTCGGTCTTACTGCCATTAATCATCACTACAGATGGTTTGAGCATCAACAATGCATCACTGTCAACTTTGTGTGTGTGTACATGCTCTTGTCTGTGTGCATTTGCAGGGTGAGCACTATTAAGAAGTTCCCTGCTGACATGATGGATACTTTCAGGAAGATGATTGTGAAGGACTCCATCACTTCCTGCTCCTACCCAGTACCTAACAGGATATTCTGGTGGACAAGATGGAGCAGAGACTTGTCAGTACCCTCTCCTGTACCCCATTACTGCCAACACATTAAGCCTGGGGTTTAACTTTGGTGTCTTCAATTTGAAATCTTTATGTTGAAAATAATCTACAGGTATAAATCGAAAATGTTCTCTCCCCCAGGGCATGTACACAGGAGAGTTCACTGAGGATGAATTCCGTTCACTGGGCATCATGGCGACCTATGTAGTGGATGAGGTGTTTGTGCAGCTGGTGCGGAGCTTCTTTGTGGAGAGCCTGGAGTTCCTCCGGGAGTTCTGCTATAACAGCAGCAAGAGGGACATCGTCGCACAGATCCTACAGGAGCCAGGCAACTTTGGGTACTGTAGCACCCTCTTAAACAACCACCCCACATTACAGCACACACCCCATTTAACCTTTCGTGATAACTCCTCTGTCTCCTCACGTCAAATGAAAAATGAGCCTTTTTGTGCGCTCTTAGCCCCGTTCAGAACTGGACCCCTGAGACACTCAATCAAGTGGACAGATTATTATTTTTCTTCCTTCCCAAAGAGACGCTGCAGCAGATTCCCGAAGTGCGTTTCCTGTTTTACTTTTCCCTCAGTCTTTAACACATCTATTTCCATTATTTATTCAAGGTTAGTTCCTTTGCAATTGATTTGACCATTGTCATGATTCATTAATTTGGGTGTCCTTAAAGTTATTGAGAGATGTTACAATTGCTACATGACACCAGGAATCGGGAAAGGATGGATTTGTAAAAGAATCCTGCAGGTGTCCACTGACAGGACTCCTAGAGTTGTCCAGGTGCTATGCTCCCCTGGCCTGTTGGCCCCTAGTCAGGCTGATGACCCAGGGGCGTAAAGTGAGGCTGTTTCTGAGTCAGCGCCAGTGGGAGTCGGGTGCTGTCGGAGCCCTCTGGATTCAGGGCCGGGACCAGGTTCAACAGACACAGCTGTTTGAGAGGCAGCAGTTTGTTCTTCAGTGCTTCCTGGGTTTTCTCAAAGTGGGGCAGGTCACACGAGAGTGCCACTCTGTCTCACATTGAGACCTCTGTCTTACAGTTGAAGTCTGAAGTTACATACACCTTAGCCAGATACATTTAAACTCAGTGTTTCACAATTCCTGACATTTAATCCTAGTAGAAAATTCCCTGTCTTAGGTCAGTTATGATCACCACTTTATTTTAAGAATGTAAAATGTCAGAATAACAGTAGAGTGATTTCTTTCATCACATTCCCAGTGGGTCAGAAGTTTACATACACTCAATTAGTATTTGGTAGCATTGCCTTTAAATTGTTTAACTTGGGTCAAACGTTTTGGGTAGCCTTCCACAAGCTTCCCACAATAAGTTGGGTGAATTTTGGCCCATTCCTCCTGACAGAGCTGGTGTAACTGAGTCAGGTTAGTAGGCCTCCTTGCTCGCACACGCTTTTTCAGTTCTGACCACAAATGTTCTATAGGATTGAGGTTAGGGCTTTGTGATGGCCACTCCAATACCTTGACTTTGTTGTCCATAAGCCATTTTGCCACACATTTGGAAGTATGCTTGGGGTCATTATCCATTTGGAAGACCCATTTGCGACCAAGCTTTTACTTCCTGAATGATGTCTTGAGATGTTGCTTCAATATATCCACATAATTTCCCTACCTCATGATGCCATCTATTTTGTGAAGTGCACCAGTCCCTCCTTCAGCAAAGCACCCCCACAACATGTTGCTGCCACCCCCGTGCTTCACGGTTGGGATGGTGTTCTTCAGCTTGCAAGCATCCCCCTTTTTCCTCCAAACATAACGATGGTCATTATTGCCAAACAGTTCTATATTTGTTTCATCAGACCAGAGGACATTTCTCTTAAAAGTACAATCTTTGTCCCCATGTTCAGTTGCAAACCGTAGTCTGGCTTTTTTATGGCAGTTTTGGAGCAGTTGCTTCTCATGTTAGCGGGCTTTCAAGTTATGTCGTAATAGGACTTGTTTTACTGTGGATATAGATACTTTTGTACCTGTTTCCTCCAGCATCTTCACAAGGTCCTTTGCTGTTTTTTTGGGATTGATTTGCACTTTTCACACCACAGTACATTCATTTCTAGGAGACAGAACACGTCTCCTTCCTAAGCGGTATGACGGCTGCGTGGTGCCATGGTGGTTATACTTGCGTACTATTGTTTGTACAGATGAACGTGGTATCTTCAGGCGTTTGGAAATTACTACCAAGGATGAACCAGACTTGTGGAGGTCTACAATTGTTTTTCTGAGGTCTTGGCTGATTTCTTTTGATTTTGCCATGATGTCAAGCAGAGGCACTGAGTTTGAATGTAGCCTTGAAATACATCCACAGGTACACCTCCAATTAACTCAAATTATGTCAATTAGCCTATCAGAAGCTTCTAAAGCATTGACATCATTTTCTGGAATTTTCCAAGCTGTTTAAAGGCACAGTCAACTTAGTGCATGTAAACTTCTGACCCACTGCAATTGTGAAATAATCTGTCTGTAAACAATTGTTGGAAGAATTACTTGTGTCATGCACAAAGTAGATGTCCTAACCGACTTGCCAAAACTATAGTTTGTTTACAAGAAATTTGTGGAGTGGTTGAAAAACGAGTTTTAATGACTCCAACCTAAGTGTATGTAAACTTCCGACTTCAACTGTAGGTAAGGTGACTCTTTCGGTCAGAAGCATTCGATTTTGCAATGCATACATTATTTTGGATTTGTGTGCTCATGAAACTGTTTTACCCACAACATAAGGAGATACTAAATGATGTAGTTAGACTGCATTTCTGAGATCACTATACAAAAAACTGTCCTACAGCTAGATCTGGGATTCTTACAGGGTTCAAGTGTAATGGCTAATTTTACTGATTAATGCTTAATATATTATATAACAACAATTTACACTGCCATAAATCCAAGGACAGAAAAGCCATGTTTTATGTCACACTATTTTGGACAAATCAGTCAAGACACCAACCATGATAAAAGGTTAAACACACAGTAGGTTTAAATAAACTTGTGAATTTGTTTTACTATAGCTATGATCCCCTCTTATCTTAATGTAATGACATAAAAAAATTAGCAGATTATTATTGATTACTTACAAACAGCTATAACAAGTTGTCCAGTGTAGGAAATCCTCACTGGAACCCTAGTTTATAGAAAAACCCTGGATTGCTGATGCTATGTATTGGCCAATGAGCGGCTTTGAAGCCACAGGTCGGCCATATTGGCACTCCCCAGAAGAATCAGTCTTGCTAAGGAATGAATGGAATTCAAAGGATTTCAATGAAATGTTTCAAAGACAAATTGCATGTATTTTTGTTGTCGTAGTGGGGACAGTACAATTTGTACTTTCTAAAATGTATACTTTAAGGGGAAACAAAACATCTATATATTTTATGGTAAGCACACATAATATAATTTAAAAGTATGCATTAACGTGACTTATATAATAAACATGGCAAAAATAAATGGAGACATTAATAAATGCATTTCTATAACTTTCAAAACATTTTTTACTATGATAGGAGTGCCAAGATGGGGGCTCGTGACTTCAAACACTGCCCTCTGTAAGTCACCTAGTGTGTGTGTGTGTGTGTGTGTGTGTGTATATATATATATACACTGCTCAAAAAAATAAAGGGAACACTTAAACAACACAATGTAACTCCAAGTCAATCACACTTCTGTGAAATCAAACTGTCCACTTAGGAAGCAACACTGATTGACAATAAATTTCACATGCTGTTGTGCAAATGGAATAGACAACAGGTGGAAATTAGAGGCAATTAGCAAGACACCCCCAATAAAGGAGTGGTTCTGCAGGTGGTGACCACAGACCACTTCTCAGTTCCTATGCTTCCTGGCTGATGTTTTGGTCACTTTTGAATGCTGGCGGTGCTTTCACTGTAGTGGTAGCATGAGACGGAGTCTACAACCCACACAAGTGGCTCAGGGAGTGCAGCTCATCCAGGATGGCACATCAATGCGAGCTGTGGCAAGAAGGTTTGCTGTGTCTGTCAGCATAGTGTCCAGAGCATGGAGGCGCTACCAGGAGACAGGCCAGTACATCAGGAGACGTGGAGGAGGCCGTAGGAGGGCAACAACCCAGCAGCAGGACCGCTACCTCCGCCTTTGTGCAAGGAGGAGCACTGCCAGAGCCCTGTAAAAAAATGACCTCCAGCAGGCCACAATATTGCATGTGTCTGCTCAAATGGTCAGAAACAGACTCCATGAGGGTGGTATGAGGGCCCGACGTCCACAGGTGGGGGTTGTGCTTACAGCCCAACACCTTGCAGGACGTTTGGCATTTGCCAGAGAACACCAAGATTGGCAAATTCGCCACTGGCGCCCTGTGCTCTTCACAGATGAAAGCAGGTTCACACTGAGCACATGTGACAGAGTCTGGAGACGCCGTGGAGAACGTTCTGCTGCCTGTAACATCCTCCAGCATGACCGGTTTGGCGGTGGGTCAGTCATGGTGTGGGGTGGCATTTCTTTGGGGGGCCGCACAGCCCTCCATGTGCTCGCCAGAGGTAGCCTGACTGCCATTAGGTACCGAGATGAGATCCTCAGACCCCTTGTGAGACCATATGCTGGTGCGGTTGGCCCTGGGTTCCTCCTAATGCAAGACAATGCTAGACCTCATGTGGCTGGAGTGTGTCAGCAGTTCCTGCAAGAGGAAGGCATTGATGCTATGGACTGGCCCGCCCGTTCCCCAGACCTGAATCCAATTGAGTACATCTGGGACATCATGTCTCGCTCCATCCACCAACGCCACGTTGCACCACAGACTGTCCAGGAGTTGGCGGATGCTTTAGTCCAGGTCTGGGAGGAGATCCCTCAGGAGACCATCCGCCACCTCATCAGGAGCATGCCCAGGCGTTGTAGGGAGGTCATACAGGCACGTGGAGGCCACACACACTACTGAGCCTCATTTTGACTTCTTTTAAGGACATTACATCAAAGTTGGATCAGCCTGTAGTGTGGTTTTCCACTTTAATTTTGAGTGTGACTCCAAATCCAGACCTCCATGGTTTGATAAATTTGATTTCCATTGATAATTTTTGTGTGATTTTGTTGTCAGCACATTCAACTATGTAAAGAAAAAAGTATTTAATAAGAATATTTCATTCATTCAGATCTAGGATGTGTTATTTTTTTGAGCAGTGTATATAAATAAATAATTGTCTGTAACTCACCTCTCCCCCTCCTGGCTGAGGTAAGGCAGTTCTGAGGCTGGGCCGTCTGAGGCTGACCTGTTCAGAAGAGCAGCAGTAGGCTTTAACGGGACTGCTGAGCCATAGCCTGGCTTTTGGACCCATAAGCTCCTGGCGCCCTGAGGTCTTCATTGAGGTTGGAGCACTGGCAGGTACAGCATGCCTTTTGTTGTTTTGCTACCACAAATATGTCTTGTGCCTGAAATTAGTTTCAAATCCTCTTATAACTTGTTACTATCTGCAGCTGGCCTCCCAGATATGGCCATGTCATCTTTGGTGAAGGTTGAAGGACTTACACCATTTTGGCTGTGTCCCTCATCCAGGCAGACAAGTTTGAGGATTCAAAATGCCCATGATTCAATAACACATGTCAGTTTATCTTCCATGTTCTGTATTGCCCCCTATAAATTTGTTATTTTTCTTTGTGTTCATGTGAATTGTCCAGGTCGTATTTGACCCAGCCCAGATCAGCATGTTTCTCCTATAAACAGCGATTGCTTTCGTCACGTGTGCAGCTATGTCTATTTATTTAACTAGGCAAGTCAGTGAAGAACAAATTATTATTTTCTAGGAACAGTGGGTTAACTGCCTTGTTCAGGGGCAGAAAGAGATTTTTTCCGTATCAGCTCGGTATTTGATCCTGCAACCTTTCGGTTACTAGTCCAATGCTCTAACCACTAGGCTACCTACCGCCCGAAATGGTGCTGAACGTCTTTTCATATGTGTGGCGGCCTAGGGAAACCCTTCATATCGTGAAATGTTTATTTTTTTTAAAGCTACCTTGAACAAATACAAAGTAGATGCAGGTAGTGAAGATCTGGTAGGTTTTATAAAGTCTAGCTAATAGATTGTGTACTTAACTAGCGTAATATACATTGCTTTCTCCTCATTGAAGATGCTCTCATCTCTCCATCCATGATGAGGTGACAGAAGATAATAATTATTGTAAAATAATGATTGATTACCGGTAATTCAGAGCATACTGGCAGCTTTGCTCAAAGTAATGACATCTAACTATCTAAATCAAACAAGCAATATCGCTATTTATCTGAGAAGTCAGCTTCAACGATGATTGATCAAGTACATTTTAATTTGATGATTGACTAACTACAAAAAGGAAAGACTGCGTGCGTGTAGACTATGCTACAATGACAGGAGCCCAATCCCAATTATACCCATTCTCGCCTGTGCACTCGTTCACACCCCCTCAAAGATTAAAGGCAGGGGGGATTGGTATAACTGTGTTGGTAGATAATTCATCTACACCTATCCTATTTTACATTTTTGAAGGGAGTGAAGGCGAGTGGCCAGGGCTAGCAAGAAATTGGCTGTGGCTCAAAATGACAGATAATGACGTCATGATGCCTCTTGCTTCTACCAAGTTTTAGAATAGGATCTCAATTGCTTTGTTACCTAAAATCTAAATGAAATTAAGGCAATACTGTTTATATATTTTGATCCCTTTTCATGTCATTTTGGCAGCGAACAGGCCAACCCACTGATCAAGCAACATCGGAAGAATGTGTGAACTTCTTTTATGAACGTTTGCTCTGGCGTGGCCTACGGCTACTTATAGACAAAATGAAAATCTGACCCACTTGTATTAATAACTACTTTGTTGATTGTGAATGACAACTTTATACTATTATATTACTAACTATCTAGCAAATTATTCTGTCTTAACTAGCCTGATTTCATTGATCTGTTGCATGTTGTCTTGAATGTGCCAAATCAACTGGAACACTCTCAGGCAAGTTTAAACTAGCGTTTTTCACATTGAGCAAATTGCTGGCTAATGACGACAAACCTGGGAAATTAACTATTTTCCGTAAGTAATGATACAATATGTTTTACATTACAATAAAGTAAAGCGTTTAAATAATCCTTTAACAACCAAAATCTCAATTTCCAGATTCGGGCTTTTTCCCAACTATGAGGGCTTGATATCCGACGGGTTTTCGTGGTCAGCCTTACATGTTTCACTGAAGCTAACATTGTCTTGATCTTAGCAGAGGGTAGTTAAATTAGATGCGTATTATGTCAGTACATACTTTCAGCATGTATATTTTGTAACGTTGAGTCTGAATAAGAAGAGGAATCAGGATCTAGTGGAAGAAGGACAGCTCAAGGTTTGAGGGAGTGTTGGATGTAGGATACAATTGTATGCTGCTTCTATTGTTGATGTTGACTTTGTCGCCATACAGTTAGTGTTGCTTTTCTGTTTGTCCCAATGCAGGCAGTTCATCCGGGCTGGCACTGTGCCCTAGTCCTCTGTCACCTTCTGGGACTGCTGATGGTGCTGTTAGTTTCAGCTCTGTAATGGCCTCCCCTTCTGATGTGTAACCCCCTCACCCCCAATGGGCCAAGAGGACTCTCTCCCACACAACTACAATGTTAAACAATACGTGTAATATATTTGAGTAGCCCTGCAAGGCTATTGTAATGGATGGTTATTTATTTATATCAAATTGGTCACATACACATATTTAGCAGATGCTATTGTGGGTGTAGCAAAAATGCTTGTGTTCCTAGCTCCAACAGTGCAGTAATATCTAACAATACAATCACATTTATAAATACAGAAATATATAAATATTAGGACGAGCAATGTCGGAGTGGCATTGACTAAAATACAATAGAATACAGTATATACATATGAGATGAGTAAAGCAGTATGTAAATGTGACAGTTTTGCTTCCGTCCCCTCCTCGCCCCGAACCAGGGACTCTGCACACATCAACAACTACCTCCCATGAAGCATTGTTATCCATCGCTCCACAAAAGCCACGGCCCTTGCAGAGCAAGGGGAACAACTACTTCAAGGTCTCAGAGCGAGTGACGTCACCAATTGAAATGCTGTTAGCGTTCACCCCAATAACTAGCTAGCCATTTCACACCGATTACATAAACATTATTAAAGTGACCAGTGAGTCCATGTCTATGTATATAGGGCAGCAGCCTCTAAGGTGCAGGGTTAAGTAACCGGCTAGTGATGGCTATTTAACATTCTGATGGCCTTGATAGAAGCTGTTTTTCTGTCTCAGTCCCAGCTTTGCTGCACCTGTACTGACCTAGCCTTCTGAAGAGACATATTTGCTATCGGCCTATTCTCTGAGTGAAGAAAAATACATTTCTGCATTTATTTATTGCACGTTGCCGAGTTGTAGTCTTCAGTTTAGGCTGACAATTATTTTGTTTGGTTTAAGGTTGAATAAAATCGTATTTTAATGCTTAAATGTAATTGTTTTAAATGTAAAGAGAGAACCACATGAATACGCTTATATCAAAAGTACAGTGATGTTTTCTATTATTTGAG
Source organism: Salvelinus fontinalis (assembly GCF_029448725.1). Taxonomy (NCBI): domain Eukaryota; kingdom Metazoa; phylum Chordata; class Actinopteri; order Salmoniformes; family Salmonidae; genus Salvelinus; species Salvelinus fontinalis. The sequence goes on from NC_074699.1 coordinate 16,945,548, forward strand.
AATTAATGTTTCTAAATTGTTTTTAAATTCTTGTCTACCTGTAAAGTATTTCGGCAACAATTTACATGGTGTACTTTATAAAGGCTCTGTTAATGGTTTATAAGTAGTCCAGTAGACTACTTTCTGAAGTTGTGTTAAGTGTTACCAATATTTCTGTAACACCAAAATAATCTAGCCTATATAACACATTGCAAATCCTTTTGGGGTATTTACTCCAAGTATTGTAATTGCTGTGAGTTTTGTGTGAACACTCATGCATAAATGTTTTCTAATAAAGAACTTCTACATTGTATTCCTTTAATTTAGAACTTTTTTGGTCAGCAAAATGTTTAGCCGAAAAACATGTTTAACATGGAGCTGTCAATCATCCCAGCTTCGCCTAAATTTCCTAAACAAAGTGGCAGGGTCATGGTGTTGATTATGCCTTTAGTTAAATATTAATTAATATTAATTAAATATTAAAATGTAAGATTGAGGGACAGTGCGATTTTTTTTTTTTTTATCAAAAGGCATACTTTTCCATGAAGGGGCTTTCCTTTCTTGAATTTTTTTTTTAAAGAGAGCAGCAACTCCTAGCTTTGCAGAGCGGTAAAGCCTCGTTGTCTACTTTCTCCATCTGCTTTGCTGCTTTCAGTTCAGAGTTCTGTCAAACCCGCACACACACACAGCCAAGATGGCGGATGCCGACGATTGGGGTGAGAAGAAAGTTAGAAATGATATCTTGTGACAGCTATATTTAGGGTTTTGGGAAAGATGTGTAACATTGTGATTGATAATAGCTCGTTTATCTTTTTTGAACGTTTAAGGTAACTGTTACCATTACAATGTGTATTTATAGACGCTGACAACTTCGAGACGGACGTCGCGCCGATCAAAAAGGCGGTAGTGCTGGACAAATGGGAAGGCGAAGACGAAGATGAAGATGTGAAGGTAACCAGCCAACTAACTAACTAGCTAGCTAGTTACATGATAAAGGCCATATTTCAGGTCATAATTAACCCATTAGTTGTGTGTAACACAACACGCCTTGCTAGTTAGTCTGTGGTCATTAGCTAGCTAGCCGCCAACTAGCATAGCATTATCCACGTTTCTAGCTAGTTAGCGTTAACCGATATATCTTAGCTAGCTCGATCTTGTACAAGCTGTGAGGCCGCACATGTGAAAACTGTTGGTGTGTGTCTCTTGGTTCGAGATGAGCATAGAGTCATTCTCTGACACTTTTGTTTTTGAATTGACCTACGTTAGTTCCTTTTTGGGGGGTGTAGTTAGAAGCTAGCTAACGTTAGCTACTGAACTAGCTTTTTAGGTTAGCAGCTAACTTATCACATTAGTTCAGACCTAACTTGCTGACTGGCTAGCTTTAAGATAAACATTAATCATAATCTGACAGCGATTGGTCATTGAAGTCAGTTCAAGGCTTTGTTATACATTTGATAAATATGCACTTGAATGTAAGTTAGCTGGCTAACGTTGTCAATCTTCCCTGATGATATTATGACTGAATTGAGCCTTACTACTAGATGCTTCCAACTATGACATATGGTAAAGGTAAAGTGTGTTTTCGAGAATCTTCAACAGACTTATCCCGTTGACTCATTTTCACCATGCATATCTAGAAAGTCATCTGAATGTATAGCGTTACTGTGGGATCATACAGCTGTGGAAAAAGCTAGTAAAGCTGTTACAATTGTTGCCCATGGATTCTGTCGAGTATAGGTAGTGTTCAAGTCATATGGTGTATTCATGTCCCTAAAACAAGTCATATGGTGTATTCATGTCCCTAAAACAACACTTGATCAGTACAGTAGGCCCACAGTTGTTGTTTTTATTTTTAACTAGGCAAGTCAGTTAAGAACAACTTATATACAATGACGGCATACACCTAGAGAAACGTTGTGTGTTTTTTTTTGGGATAAGACTTGGGCTAGGTACTTGTCTTATTCACTTATTAGGGCCTCAGTGGATATGAAACATTTGCCAAATATTGGTTGAAATGCTTTACATAACCACATTTTGTGATAATGTGACTGGTTCTGACTTGTCTTCTGATGTTTGATAATGCAGTTGGTCTCAACCTCAGATCTTGTTTATTTCCTTGAAAATTAAGTCAAGACCTACTCTAGACAAGTCCCAGAACCAACCACTTAACTACCCAGTAGTTAACTACCTCTCGTCACATCATTTGACTCATTCCTGTCTGTTCTCCCTCTGCAGGATAACTGGGATGATGAAGAGGAAGAGAAGAAAGCAGAGGCAAAGAAATCAGGTGCATAAATATACAATTTACAACCAATGGTTTGAGAAAGTAGTGGCTGCAGCCTGTTGTCATATAATATGTTGATCTGCACATTAGAGGTCGACCGATTAATTGGAATGGCCGATTAATTAGGGCCGATTTCAAGTTTTCATAACAATCGGAAATTGGTTAAAAAAAATACACCTTTATTTAACTAGGCAAGTCAGTTAGGAACACGTTCTTATTTTCAATGACGGCCTAGGAACGGTGGGTTAACTGCCTTGTTCAGGGGCAGAATGACAGATTTTTACCTTGTCAGCTCAGGGATTCAATCTTGCAACCTTACGGTTAACTAGTCCGACGCTCTAACCACCTGCCTCACGAGGAGCCCGCCTGTTACGCGAATGCAGTAAGATGGCAAGGTAAGTTGCTAGCTAGCATTAGACTTATCTTATAAAAAACAATCAATCAATCATAATCACTAGTTATAACTACACATGGTTGATGATATTACTAGTTTATCTAGCGTGTCCTGCGTTGCATATAATCGGTACAGTGCGCATTCGCGAAAAAGGACTGCCTTTGCTCCAACGTGTACCTAACCATAAACATCCATGGCTTTCTTAAAATCAATACACAGAAGTATATATTTTTAAACCTGCATATTTAGCTAAAAGAAATCCAGGTTAGCAGGCAATATTAACCAGGTGAAATTGTGTCACTTCCCTTGCGTTCATTGCACGCAGAGTCAGGGTATATGCAACAGTTTGGGCCGCCTGGCTCATTGTGAACTAATTTGCCACAATTTTACATAATTATGACAACATTGAAGGTTGTGCAATGTAACAGGAATATTTAGACTGATGGATGCCACCCATTAGATAAAATACGGAACGGTTCCATATTTCACTGAAAGAATAAATGTTTTGTTTTCGAGATGATAGTTTTCAGATTCGACCATATTAATGACCTAAGGCTCGTATTTCTGTGTGTTAATATGTTATAATTAAGTCTATGATTTGATAGAGCAATCTGACTGAGCGATGGTGGGCACCAGCAGGCTCGTAAGCATTCATTCAAACAACAGCACTTTCGTGCGTTTTCCCAGCAGCTCTGCTGTTTATGAATTCAAGCCTATCAACTCCTGAGATTAGGCTGCTGTAACCGATGTGAAATGGCTAGCTAGTTAGCGGGGTGCGCGCTAATAGCGTTTCAAACGTCACTCGCTCTGAGACTTGGAGTAGTTGTTCCCCTTGCTCTGCATGGGTAACGCTGCTTCGAGGGTGGCTGTTGTCGATGTGTTCCTGGTTCGAGCCCAGGTAGCGGCGAGGAGAGGGATGGAAGCTATACTGTTACACTGGCAATACTAAAGTGCCTATAAGAACATCCAATAGTCAAAGGTATATGAAATACAAATGGTATAGAGAGAAATAGTCTTATAATTCCTATAATAACTACAACCTAAAACTTCTTACCTGTAAATATTGAAGACTCATGTTAAAAGGAACCACCAGCTTTCATATGTTCACGAGCAAGGAACTTAAACGTTAGCTTTCTTACGTGGCACATATTGAACTTTTATTTTCTTCTCCAACACTTTGTTTTTGCATTATTTAAACCAAATTGAACATGTTTCATTATTTATTTGAGGCTAAATTGTGATTTTATTGATGTATTATATTAAGTTAAAATAAGTGTTCATTCAGTATTGATGTAATTGTCATTATTACAAATACATTTTTAAAAATTGGCAGATTAATCGGTATTGGCTTTTTTGGTCCTCCAATAATCGGTATCGGCGTTGAAAAATCATAATAGGTCGACCTCTACTGCACATAACTGTATATATTTTTGTGAATAAATCACAAACATTTTCTTGCATCATACTGGCTGCTGCCATGTCTTTTTATTATTGGGTACTGGCTGAAAATATGTGTACTTTCAACTTGATTTGATGGTGGTTTCTGTTCCAGAGGTTTGCTGTAACGTTGCTTTTTTATTTCAGAGGCCAAAGTGTCTGAGAAGAAAAAACTGGCCGAAAAAATAAAGGAGAAAGAAATCCGGCTAAGGAAGAAGCAACAAGAGCTGAAAAAGAATGTGAGTTTTGGAAATGTTGGATTAACCTTACAGTTCTGAATCTTTTCTCTCTTATGAATCCTTTACTTTTTTCTTGTTGATAGTTGGATGAAGAGGAAGAGCTTACACCCGAACAACAGCTAGCAGAAAAGTTGGAAGTCCAGAAGATGCAGGAGGAAGCAGACTTGGAGCTGGCAAAAGAGGCGTTTGGTAAGGTCCTGGAATATCCTGTCAGGTTTAACCCACTAGCCAGCCATACTGTTATTGTGTGTTCTCATTAGTTTTTGTCATTTCAGGAATTTCAGGGGGTAGTACCACAAACAATGTTTCTGGAATTGAAGCCATGTGCCCATCTTCTAAAGAGGACTTCACAGAGTTTGAAAAGCTGCTGAAAGTGAAGATATTACAGTATGAAAAATCTGTGCATTATTCAAGCTTCTTGGAGTCGTTGTTTCGGGAGCTTTGTATTTCATGTGAGTTCAACATCCTTCATGAATTTTGATACATGAAACATGCTTTATTATTTAGTGTGTTTTAGGTTTGTGTACTTATTACCTTAAAACAAATGCCAAACTACATGTCATAAATACCTCATGTCGAGATATGTTTATATACATAAGCCATTCAACAATGGTTTGACTTGACATATTTGGAGTTCACTAACATTCAGGCTCAACCGTTGTCATAACGTATTAACGTGTCTAAACTAAATGTTCTGTTTCTACACAGTGGAAGTTGAAGACTTAAAGAAAATCAGCTCTTCCCTGACAGTGCTACTTAATGAAAAACAGAAGCAAGAAAAAGTAAGTTGTTGACCGTCTTATTCATGCTGAACAAAAATGATGTCATCCTTCTGGAGTTTTCTGGAGTTTTCTTCAAGAATTGTAGTTCTCCTTACGTTCAGTGGAGGGAGCCCTCTACCAGTACCTCCATATTGCATTTCATTGGACTCTGCTCAAGGAACTAACTTACACCCTGTTTGCCCCATTTACATGAATATTCACTCAATTCACTTTGAATAACACCAAGTGTTTGTTTGTAGCAATGATTTAAGTTTTGTTTTGGTTCCACAGGCAATCAAAGGCAAAAAGAAGAAGAAAGGAGTTGTACTTGGTGGCGGTATGAAAGCCAAGGGGAAAGATGACCTTGCAGACTATGGAGAATTCGATGGTGGCTACACCCAAGACTATGATGACTTCATGTGACGACAGCTATATCCCCACTGCCCTTTCACCCTTTAACCCTCAGAAATGCAGCTGTACTTCTCATGCTATCCAGTGTCATCCTGGAAAAACCTGAACAATGTGTCGCCCTTTCATTTTGCTTCAATGATCCAAGGGACTATACAGGGAGCATCCAGTACCAACACTTCTGTTAATACATTATGAAATTGCCTTTTCTCTCATTCAGCCTCCAAACTTCATCAAGATACAAAACAGTGAAAAATACTTTACAAGCTGTATGTGATTTGTAGAGCATGTTTTTGATTTAGAGAAATGATATGCTCATGTCAAATTCCAGTTGCTACTGCAGTGACATCTAAACAAATTAGGTTCTATGCAAATCATTTCACCCAGAATGTCTATAAATATAGGTATTTCACTTTACCTGTCGATGGGTTTCTTACAGGAAAGTATATAGTATCTATAACGTTGGTTGCCAAATACACATGTTATCTTTATCCATCGAAAGTTGCGTTCATGCTTTGAAACTGACACTACATGTTTAGTAGTTGATTTTACAGGGGGCTTATGCATTCACTGTAAAAACGGATAGAAAAGTGTAATGCATTTTAGAGTTGGACGGTATCTAGATTTTCATACCATCATACTGGTCCTGTACGCTCAAAATACATTTTAAGCAGCAGGGATTTATCCAGGAGGGACTTGATTGTCTCTGCTGTAACCAAGAAGCTTGATCTTGCAAGTTAGCAAACCAAATGTATAGCTGGAGATAATTTATTTGGCATGTCTAAGATGTATTGAAAATCATACTGTCTGTATTTCAAAAGTATATGGTTTACCGCCCAAGCCGAATTAATTTTACAATAGATGTGACTCAAACCTTATGGCCATCTCTGGATACATCTCTTGAATATCGTTGAACAGTTGAAGCAAGAGTGATTGTAGTTAATTCGTGTGCATGACAAACAGGAAATTTGCTCATCAATTACTAATGCAGATAAAATGTATTTCAAAAGTATATGGTTTACCGCCCAAGCCGAATTAATTTTACAATAGATGTGACTCAAACCTTATGGCCATCTCTGGATACATCTCTTGAATATCGTTGAACAGTTGAAGCAAGAGTGATTGTAGTTAATTCGTGTGCATGACAAACAGGAAATTTGCTCATCAATTACTAATGCAGATAAAATTGTGATCTGGCATGTTCTCACACAACTGGTCTCCTTAACATTGCTTCTGCAGGCTTGTATCAAGTGAGATGAGGGGGCTTATGGGCTGACCTTAGTGTCTTCATACTGGTAGAAAGGGACATGTTTGATCCTATTTTCTAACATTTGGTAGTTTTCAAATTGTTAAGGAAATTGGAAATGGTGTACAATATACCACAAAAGATGACCAGCTCTTCAGTGTTTTATATGCATCTAATTTAATAAAATCACTGGTCTTAAGTGATCCAATTTCTCAACTTTTTTTTTTTAACCTGAATTCACTGACCGTTGTGGCTTTCGTGAATTATAAGTAGCTTGTCTGTAGTGTGCGCTTCACAATGGTGTCAGCTGTGTTGTGAATGTGCCAACAAAGAGGAATCAGCAATCCAACATGTTCTCAGGTTCTTGTTTTATTTGGGGCGTGGTGTCTTCATCACAGGTTACATTCTTGAATGGCATGTGTAATAAATATCCCATTATTTACAATTTCAAGTAGTAAATATTAATCACACCACAGTTTAAGAAAATGCAGTAACATTAAAATCTCAATGTTCCCTGGGCGATACCTGTGTTATAGATAACAAAATATTTGTTCAGTTATGAATTTATGGTTATGGGCCTTACAATTGATAAACATATTTCAGTAACAAATCAAATGTTATTACAAACCGTACATTATGAAGACAAAAAACCTGTGCATCTTTACTAAAGGGCTAAAATATATACATTTGAATCCCATCACCAATACCCACTTTCTTTAGTGATTTGCCAACATGTCTGATGTGATTGTGATGTGGAGACCCTGATCTGTAGTGCTGTGCTTTAGCCTGAGGTGCGTGTGGCGGTGGGATTCCGAGTACTGCGTCTACGGCTGTTGCGGAGTGCATTGGCTCCTGCTCTCTGCTTCCTGCCTCGGCCATCCCTCACTGCGCTCGCCAGAGACTGCCCGGGGGAGTTCTGCAGAGCCTGGAACACGCTTTGACGGGTCACCTCACGGTTGCCACAGGTAAAGGTAAGTGCCACTCCCTCGTTGCTCTTCATGACACGGGAAGTGCCGTCAGAGGTGCCATCAAAGCAGCGTCCCAGTGCTATCTCTTTAGCTGTGCGGGGGTCCTGGTCTGTCACTGTGTAGATGCCATAGTTGTGGCCCAGAGGGTCCAGTGGTGCCAGCATTGTGAACTCATTGGTGTCGTTGTTGACGGCTAGAGGCAGGTGATTAATCAGGTACTCCTGAAGCATGGAGTTAACGTTGTCTCTCTTACAGCTGCCCTGAGGGATCACCTTCACCAGAGTGCGGTCCACTCGGTCCTGGTCGTAGAGCATGCCGCTGCACTTGAACTCCAGGCACACAGCAGAGACGGTGGACTGGTCCATGTCGCGGATGCTGCGGGTGTCGCGGAGGCCATACAATTGGCCAACGGTCTTGGGGTGAGTGCCGCCCTGGTTTCGGGAGCGCATGTTGATCTCATGGGGACCATTGATCTTGACCTTGGCATAGCAGGCTCGGTACTCCATGGGCTTGGGCCACCAGCTCAGGTAGTCTTCTGTCCAGCTCATAGGATCGTCTTCGTGGAAAGGCACTGTGTTGTAGTCGTAGCGATCTCCCTCCACTCTGGTGAAGCGGAAGTGACCTGCAGTAAATGGGGCTTCCTCACACTCTTTCAGTTGGTCAAATGAGTACACCGGTCCGTTGAGCTCTTCAGCTGTGTTTGGGCTGGGCTTGGCCACATTGATGCTGAAGGCTGTCTTCTTTAACCTGGGGTCATTGTGGTCTGACCGTCTGTAGTTCAGCTTGCCCAGGTATGGCTGAGGGACTCCAATGATGTTGGGGTTAAACTTGGGAGCAGATGGGACTGCCTCGAGTTCTTCTCCTCCCATGTTGGCCATGACGTGGGCAGAATATGCGTCAGGTTTCTGGTCGTCGCAGAAGGCAGGCAGACAGGCACCATTGGGGCCAGTGATGACGCTGTCAAAGCGTCCCCAGGCACGAGGGTTGGAGGAGTAACCTGCAGTGGGCTCCATGTTGATCAGGGTCACCACCACTCCCTCTACCTGCTCGCTGGCCATGAAGCGATCGCTGCGGAAGCCTCGCACCTTGATGTAACACCTCCTGTTCTCTGGGACGTCCAGGTTAAACAGCCTCCTCTCTCTGATCTCCATGTTCCCAATGAGGAAGGTCCTCTCTTCCCTTTTACCACGTTGCTTCTTCTCCATCTGGAAGCTCCCCTCCTCCTCCCACATGCCTGTATCGGGGTTCAAGGACCACAGCTTCATGGTGTCCAGGTGCTCAGGCATTTTCACCTGTGTTGAATCCATTTTCACCTTCACCTCTCCGGCGTTCAGTGGTTCTCCGGCCTCCTCGTCCCTGAAGTCGACTGAGAACATACCGTAGGTTCTCAGGGGCAAGGTGTCACCCTCATCTCCTACGAAGTTGAGGTCACTCTGTGCGGCTGCTGCTGTGGACACGTCTCTAGCGTCCAGAAAAGTGATGCTAGCCTTCACATTACCCACAAATACTTCTCCACTCTGCTTGTAGAAAGAGTTGGGTGGGATCTGGATCTCAGCAATAGGATCCTGGCCCTCCACCTCTCCCAGCTGAAGAGTGTTGAGCTCTGTTGAGCTGATGGTCACTGGTTCTTTCTTCCTCAAAAGCTTGATCTCATGGTAGACGGCGCCCCCTTTGGTGTTGAATGGAAGAACCTTGGTGGTGTTGACGAACTTATCCATGTTGTCCACAAAGGTCATCACCAGCCTCTCAGTGTCATGGGGGACCTGGATGGAGAAGGTGCCTTTGTAGCCTGTGCGGCTGACTCTGGCTCCATTGATATAGACGTGACCAAATCTCATGGGCTCCCCAGTGTCTGCAGCCACAGCCCGCCCACGCACAATGACTTTGGTCTCCACACACTTCTGGCAGCCACATTCGGCCACCACCATGGTGGGGAGCTCATAGCCCTGGCATTTCAGTTGTTTCTTCTCCATCTTTGCCACCCCACAGCAGTATGCCACTGAGTCTTTGCACCTGATTCCATTGTCCAGCTGTCCTGCACAAGTCCCTGAGTGGCACTTTCCTACGTCGTAATAGAGTGAGTCGGTGCTGTTTTGATAGCAGTCATGAGGTAAGCGAATAAGGTAGGATCCGGGTTTTGGGTTACATGAAGGTTGATCTTTACCTGTGAGGAGAAAGGAGTAGAATACAGACCAACCCATATTAAAAGATTTACAATCTGATTATACAATGGAATTATTTTGAGAAAATCAATGCCCTTTCATTCTCCATCTGATCATTGACTGATGTCATGCTAATGGCTGTTCACATAGTAAATATGAATGTGTGAATATCAACTGTGGTGCTTTGTGATCAGACCTAAGACTGTGACTATGGCAGGTTTGGACTTGATGGCCCCAGCCTGGTTGCTGGCTCTGCAGTAGTACTCCCCAGTCTGCTCCATGCTCAGGTTTCTTAAGACCAGCGTGCTGTCATAGTTCAGCTGCTTCCTGTCCAGCAGGCTGCCGTTGTGAAACCTACCGAGTCACAGAAGACTGTTGAACACTATACCCAGCAAAAACTGTTTGATTTTGATATGGTATATATATATAACATTTTTCAAGCTGTCATTACAGATCCATTGGCTTACCACTGGTACTCTTCTGGCTCTGGTGATCCACCCACTTTGCAGCAGAGAGCAGCTGTCTGGCCCTCTCTTCTGGCCTTGTTCTCAGGGTTCTTCACCACATGGAGCTTCTCTGAGGGATCACATTACAGTGTCTGAGACCAATGTAAAACAGAGAAATGTAACAATGTCAGCTTTAATTTCTTTTTCTGTGGCCATTTTACCTGCTCTTTTCAGCATGATACTGAGGACAGAGGTGTGTTCGGTGCTGTGGGTCACAGTGACAGTGTGAGGGGCGTGGTTCCGCAGCTGGACGGTCAGTGTGGCGTTGCCGTCGGGACAGATCCCTGGGATGCGGAAGTGTCCATTGTGGTCGGTGACGGTGAGGAGTTTGGAGCTGGGGCCGAAGCGGAGGATGGTGGCCCCTGGGGCAGGGAGACCTCCAGCACCGCGCACAGAGCCCAGTACAATGTGGTCCTGACACATACAAGCGTCACACTCCGCATTCACCCTACCCATCTCACAGTGCAGTGTGCAACCTGGAACAAAAGCAGCAATACAATTTAGCATGTCAGACAGTGACTTTGTACATTGGTTTAGATTTCTAGAAAAAAAATGCTTATGGTACTGTGACATTACAAAAGTTTCCATCATATTTAATAGCTGTAATGGAGATGCTGAGAGCGACTCACCAGTCCCAGGGCATTCAGGTCCTTTGCAGGCTCTACCCTCCACTGTAGGTCCGCTGCACTGCTTATCCCACTGCTTAGGCTGGGACTGGCATTTCCTGGAGCGCACCTGCATTGCCACCTGACCACACTTGGCAGAGCAATGGCTCCAGTCTGACCAAGGACCCCAGGCATCCTGAGAGACTTCTGACCCAGTGTTGCCTGATTGAAAACAGGTTTTCACTCCATTACAAAAGTCAGATATAATTGCAGTAGATAGAAATGTTTTATTTGACGTAATACAGTAGCTACTTCTCAACTGTATTTAAAGTAAGGCTTCCAGCCACACATACCAGACTGACCTTTAGGGCACAGGAAGCGCACAGCGTAGTTGGAGCAGTTGCGGCCAGGGGCCTGCTCAGTGTTGGCGCACCAGAAGCCCAGGGTAGGATCTGCGTGGATCTTCTCCCCTGTGTTGCGAGCGGGGATCCAGTCAGTGGTGCGAGCCTCCAGGGTCCGGGGGACGTCACACACCCGCGCACGGTAGTAGAAACGGATAGCATCCAACTGCTCATAGTCTCCTCGACCTCCAGGGTGGTCCACGTTGAACCAAGTGGTCCACTCATAGTTATCTGGACACAGAATGTCGCACGGAGAATACTACTTCAGAATGTTACAGTGTTTCCTCTTTGGCCATAAAACAATGGCATTACATTGTTTAGCTCTTTTCGCTGCTGCTGTAAACATAACTGGTGCCATTGGGCTGTAATTCTGAAAGTTATACTTCTTCATACCATATTATTACATAGACATTAACCAGACTGAAAGCCACAAGCTGGACTTAATGCCACAGTAGTGACAATTGTGTAAAGAGATGTATTTTGGGATGTTACCTTCAGAGTGGTAGACTGCAGGGTTGTTTTGTCTCGCAACTCTCAAACTGTCTCTCCTCCATGTTCCTGTAAAACATCACACACACCTCACGATGACTCATGATTGACCTGTTGTGACATCACTGACCAATGCCTTACTGCTGACCGGACTGCCCAAACCTCAGACCAGACAGACCAAACCTCTGGCTATTTCTTCCTAGAGTAGTCTGGCCACCCGTAAAGCAATGGGAAAGAATCTGTATCTTTCAAATCGTTCAACTTTTCAACTATACTCTGAGTCATGGAACAATATATTACGACTTTGACTTTCTCTTCATGTTATGCCACACTCTAATCTCTTTCTGGTGATTTGCCCTGTGTACTTTGGAAATATAATGAATTGCTCCAACACATGAATGTGCCAATGGCATTTCAAAGGGGTCAAGGAAATATGTTGTGGACCAACAGTGAAAAGGCTACTAGAGCTGATTTCTTTTCCATTTATGTCCCATCGTTACTCTCAGCTGCAAACAATCAACTGCTTTGTACTAATGTCACTGATCCCAAGAGATTGATACTCATTATTCATTCTCATTGCTGTGTAATTTACAGACTGACTTTTGTAGTGTACAGTGTTACATAATGCACATTTGGACATTTCCCAGACCATTGCATTTACAGTACCTACCAAACGCTATAATCGTTCTGAGTTCACATAGGGGCTCAGTATAAACATGCTACTGGCACGTACTTGTGTGGCCAATTGCAGACAGGTGTCTCCTTAGCCTGGTACTTATACATATCCCGCCTACTTAAGGATGTGGAGCAGAATCAGTAATGGTGACATGCAACAATATACCTCTGTTTACTAATGATTTGGGAGAATATGGAGCACAGGCTTCTGCAGAGTCAGAAGATCACCAGGTTGCGGTCAATGTCCAAAGGAGACCTCTGTTCTGACTTCTCAAATTCACATGAGATAATACTCTCAACTGTATCTATTTATTTATTTCACCTTTATTTAACCAGGTAGGCAAGTTGAGAACACGTAATGAAATGATCAATGATAATCGAATTTCCACATACAGGATATCATCCTGGTTTACGTTTTGACACATGTTGAAAAAATGTAAAAGTTTTCCAGTTGAAATAATAGTTACAATTCCCAAACCGAGCTGTGTGTGTGTTCTTGTGTGTGTGTGTGTCAGGGATGTGTGTACATGTTAGGAATGTGTGTGTGTGTATTGGGGACAGTAAGAATGTAAATAGTAACTGCTAATGAAGACCAACCTTGTGCCGTAGTGGTGACTCCCAGAGCTAGGAGGAGAGCCCATGTTGACAGGCAGCACATCCTGGCACGCTGCTGTTGCCTCTGACCTGTGACCTGTGACCTTGTAGTAATGACCTTCACACGCCAGAATAGTCCACCAACACCTCCAGCAACTCCTGTAGAGGGAAAATGTAAATACTTAGCCAGAATCATTGCTGGCAGATTATCACAAACAAAAACAGTAAAGTGTAACTTTGTGTTACACAGTATTAATTTTAATAATTTTATTTTCTATTGCATATGATTCCATGGATGGAATATTAGGTATTTTAAATATCTCAAACATATCAAGTAGAGGACCTCCACCAAAGGAGGCTGGAAGGAGGAGCTATAGGAGGATGGGCTCATTGTAATGGCTGGAATGGAATAAATGGAAAGGTATCAAACATATGGAAACTACGTTTGACTCTGTTCTATTAATGGCATTCCAGCCATTACAATGAGACGGTCCTCCTATAACTCCTCCCACCAGCCTCCACTGATCTACAACCCGGTCACAGTTATTACATGCATATTTTCACTGAGGAGATTTTTTAAAAACATACAGTATATTGGTGGTTAAATACCCCAAGCAGAATGACACATTTATCAAATAAAACAATCCCTATTTTTTATCCTTCTCACTCAGGTCTCTAGGAGGGACACTAGAGGCGGGTGCAGAAACATACAGAATGAAAGAACATTATGGATGTGCAGAACCCCTCTCAAATGACACATCTGTGCTAGCCATCACTTGGTGTCACGGGAACACTAAAACGTTTCTGCATCCATTCACCAAGCACAGGGCTACACAAGCCAAATAGAAAACACACGCACACAAGCACACTTACATACACAAACGATATCCCATGAAAAGCCACGCACACTTTTACTTATTTCCATGAATAGGCTACCTCCTTGCACAATCACACACAAACACTCATAGCTACACACATGCAAGCTGAAACCTATTGTCTTTCAATACGTCAAACTTTCTTTCAAGTTCACACAGACTAACGAGAATGTCTTCCATTATTTTAGGAAATGTCTGAACTCACAAATGTGCATATATTGAACAGTTTTATATCATCAATAAAGCAACACTCAAAGAACAGAAGCTGAACTCGCTTCAGCACCCCCAAATCGTCTGTAAAAAATCTGTCTGTTGAAAGAACAACGTTAATAGTAAAGTTCAAAGACGGGCCAACAGGGAACGAGAGGGAAAGAGAAGGTGACTATGGATCTCAGTCTTACCCTGTGAGTATCTCTGTATAGTAGTGTTCAGTAGTCTCTCTCCTCCCTGTATGCAGGGTGCTGTGTCTGTGCTGACTGTCCTGCTGCTCTCTCTCTTATATAGCTCAGTGCAGAGCCCAGGGGTCGGATCTGTGCTATTCACAGGAAGCCAGCTGAGAGCGTGAAGACTGGAGACCACAAGTACGACTGAGCCCACTCTCTGCTGCTGCTTCTGGGAAGGTAGGGGGCTTACTGTAACCTTCTGCTGTACCTCTGTGTCTATAGATGAGGATACCCAGGTCTAGACATAAGGGAGAATCAGTCAGATGGGTCATCATTTTAAGTGGACATGGAACCTAGTTAAAGCTGGAATCCGTTGCCCTTTACACTTCTACCAGTCTACGGGTTGAAAATGGCAGATTTGGGCACTGATAAACACCTAAATTGGAACCCAGCATCTTTACAGTAACGTGCTATACATGACGTCAGAGCTATTCTATACATGATGTCAGAGCTCTTTACAGAGACTCTGTATTTTGAAAGATGAGACGTTGAGGATGATAATAAGTGCTGCTTTGATGTCATACAAGCAAGCCAATCATCTGTGAGTCCAAGTGTGCAGTTCACATTTCCATCAGTGTCAACCTTTATGATCTCTGTGTTTGATGTACAGTTACAAGATGACACGGAGTCATACTCTCGGTTGTTCTGAACATGTTTGTCTATTGTGAAGAAAATTGATCTCAACACTCTTGACCCCTTTCTATGCGCACCAAAATGATGATCTGTTTCCCTGAATTGCATTGTGAAAGCTTAAAACTGTAAGATCATATTTTATAACTTAGCTAGTCATGTTGGCAATAGAACAAGCTTTAAAATGAGGCACACCTGACCCAGATGACAGCAACAACAGTAATGTGCTTGATCTAGTTCCTCAACCTCACAGCTAGGAGAGAAAAAAGAAAGCACCTTATAGTTGAAGACTCTTTTTTAAGTCATGAAAGCGCATTGAAATGACTTGGGAACCGTGTACACTTTGGAGAGGTGTGTGGCCACTTGGAGACACCAGTTAGTCCTCTGACTCAAACCCTTGTCATTTTGATGTCTTATGTTGCACCTACCCCACATTTGTCAGGAATATTCTTATCATGTTACTGAATGTATCCAGAGTATTTTCAGATGTTGTTATAGATAAGCGCGGTGAGAAGTACAGTAAATGTAAAATGCGCATAAAATCAACAGTGTAATGTTTGGATTGAGTCTTGTCCGGTCAACTGTTGTGTCCTCACCTTTAGTCTAATAATTTTCCCATAATTTCCTAACTATTCCTTTAATTTTTAAATCTTTTTTTTTTTTTTTTTACAAATACAAACATGCTATTCCATTTCAATTGCTACCATGGTTATGTATATGGTTCATATTTATTCTGTAATGAATATTTCATTTTAGCCCTATCCATATAGTCCAATTCCCGCAAGTGATAAAGGTTAATGGTGAAACTACCCCATCCATTTGGGATATTACAATAACAAAGAAGTTACTGCAAACATCAAACTTTTTTTTTGTTTTAACCATGCTTCGCGAAGCTCCTCAGTTCGTCAACAAAAACAACTGTGCTGGGGCGGCCAGTGGAGCTGTTTCCCCATACTGCGGATTCCATCTTTAACCACCTAATGTACATGCGATGGATGGTCTGGTATTTCCTACCCTTCATATTGGAGTAGGCTTATATCAGTATTCAACTATACAAAAAGAGAGTAGGATACTGTGGTAACTATAGTGAGAAAGAGAGTAGGATACTGTGGTAACTATAGTGAGAAAGAGAGTAGGATACTGTGGTAACTATAGTGAGAAAGAGAGTAGGATACTGTGGTAACTATAGTGAGAAAGAGAGTAGGATACTGTGGTAACTATAGTGAGAAAGAGAGTAGGATACTGTGGTAACTATAGTGAGAAAGAGAGAGTCAAAGACCTTCCAACACAGACAAGAACACAACACACCCATTCCTAAACGATTATATTAATGGTTTCAAGTTGAAATGCCAGCAATAGCATCTAATGTGAATTGGTAATTACAATGGCTTCATCCCATGTGGGATTGTCTTTTGTTGTGCAACATCAACACACAGTAACATTTCTCTGAAGCTGCTCCCATCAACAGTTTAGATTAGAGGCCATGAAAACAGTTATCATGAACGACACCATGTTAGGACAGTAAACACACAGATTCATGCCCTCTATTATTGGTATTAATTTATCCAGACTTCGATCTGTTGATAAACAGTGTCTTTGTGATTTTCCGTAATGGCATGCCAACAGCAATATACTGACTTACGATAGCACTAAAAGCTATAAACATGTGTAGCCCAACAACATGAGGTCATAGCGGTCACACATCTAGCTAGTTAGGAGAGAATATGTGACAGACCGGGTGATGGAAAATCTTCCATGACTCACTGCTTAGATTCTGAACAGAGGTTGAGGTTAACTAAGAATTCTGTGATTATAAACATTTTAAAAATGATGTAACCTTTATTTAACCAGGAAAAGCCCATTGAGACCCTGAGTCTCTTTTTCAAGGGAGACCTGGCCAAGAAGACAGCAACAATCAATACATTACAGAATGAAAACATACAACACAACATGATCCAGCCTAAAAAAAACATTTACACTCCTCTGTAACAGAGTCTCCCATCAATATTTAAAATTCATTCAGTAGCACTAACATATCTAGATGAAGCATGGATTGTAGACTTTTCCATGCCTCCATGCCTCTGGTGCACAAGACGAGAAGGAAGTCTTGACTAATACTGTGAATGTCCTGAGGACTTTAAGTAGCAATAACCTAGCAGACCAGGTATGGTAACTGCTTGTGGTGAAGGAGACCAGACTACAGAGGTAAAGAGGGAGTGTATCCAAAAGGGCTTTGTAGATGAACACATACAAATGCAGCCTTCTGCGCATATAAAGTGAGGTCCAACCTACCATTTGGTACAAGGTGCAATGGTGACTTGGCATTTGTAATAAAGCGAGAGTCCAGTCTCTGTAAGACGGAGGAGGCTGCATGCATATACAACACGTCACCATAATCAATAACAGAGAGAAAAGTGGCCTGAACAAGCTTCTTTCTAGCCATAAGCGGGAAGCAAGCCTTATTACAAAAATAAAAACCCAATTTACATTTAAGCTTTGTCACAAGATTATCCATAGTCATCCAACCATATACCTAGGTATTTGTAGTATGATACTTTTTCAATGGATAAGCCACCAGATGTGACATTGCTAATTTTCTCTGGCTGAGTGCGAGCTCTGGTAAAGGTCAGGAATTTTATTTTTTGTACATTCAAAACCAGTTTGAGACCATAAACAAAAAATTCTCTGATTATAATGATGAATGTAAACGTAAGTACTTCCCAATCTAGTATTCTGTTGCTACTATATACGAGTAGGACAACATTCAACTTGACATTTTTTGACATTATTCAACAAATGGAGTGGATACATTCATACATTGATTCACCATTTGCGAGAAGGTGAGTCAGAACAGAATAGCCCCTCATCGGTCTAATCATGTGAATCCCGTTCTACTAACATCCCTCTCACCACCAGACTAGCCTGCAATGTTGACACCTTAGGCCCGTCACTTAGCACCTGAGCACAGTGCGGTATTAGTGTGAAATTCTACAACAGCTGAATCCAATTGAACGAGCTTGTTCCTTTACCTAATGAGAATTTAAGAGACTCACTGTGTCTTTAAACAAGATAAATTAACTTTCAAATCCACTATAAAAAAAAAAAACTAAATAGACACAATATCATTAAGATCAGAAAATGTAATTATAGGAACATTAGATCAAAGACAAATAAAATGGTTGTATTTATACAACTCATCCACTTGTCATCATGCTGTCACTCACTCTTCATCATCCACTAAATCACGGTGAAACCAAACATGAACCCTTAATAGATGAATGTTGACTGACGCTGCATCATCATCAGGGATCCTGTATGAGACATTTAACCCTATCTTCTCAATCACATTATAGCAGGCCTGCACAATCTTGGAAATGGAATGGCAGTAGTCTTCACATTAGTCATTTACATTCATTAATAACTTTATAGATAGGGTTCTTATGAAATGAAAGTCTATTTCATTATATTTGCATCGTGCAATCATTGTGTCTACTCATCAATTATTGGTCATCAGTAAAAGGACATGAGGTTTTCTCATGGGTTTTCTGGGATTGATGAAGTCATTCATTTCATCCCCTTGGTTGAAAAGGCTGGTTGGTAGACTGGCATTTCTAGGAACTGTGGAAACATACTAAAAATACCTGGTCAGCGTGACTCTACTAAACGGTCCTGGACAGTTCTTAGTCTGATGGTTTTCCACGCGACCCTCATTAACTTACCTCATCATGTAAATTAAAAGGCGCGGTATGCACAGCAGGAGGAGTGGACGGATGCCACTCACCCGCTGGCATAACAACAGAACTGGAGTTCAAATGGACACCAAATCAAATGTTATTGGTCACATACACATGGTTAGCAGATGTTAATGCGAGTGTAGCAAAATGCTTGTGCTAGAACCAGAGGGTTTCTCCCAGAGATGTCTACATCTAGAGCTGGGTAGGGGGCCAGTCTTACACACAGGGGAAGTGACAGAGAGAAACCACAGCTCTTTTGATGCATGCTGTTATTTATATCCCTAACCTCACTGATAAATACTGATATTAATGAGAGCTTTGTGTTTGATGTTCACCGATAGTTTTAGATTTGGACATTGATAGATTATAGATTGTGTAAAATAAAAAGATGCAGACCAAAGCTTGTCGAAGTCGAAAAGGAAGTTCCTACGGAGTGGCCCCGAGAGCCATGTCCAAATGGAAAAGCCTGCACTGTCCTTAAGTAAAATCTTACCTCATGTTTACCTGCCACCAATTATTGCATTTCCTGTGCAGTGATTTGGTTTGGTCATTAGAATAGTGGAATCAGTAAGTAGTTTGGAGCGGGGCTCTGAGCCAGACACATGTCCCAGGGAGCTGAAGCTCTTTCCAGACAGTGTTCCACTAGATTCCTTAACTCTCCTGTACTTTTCACTGATAGCAACTAATGAAAGGGAAATACAGAGGAGGGACCATTAATTAGCAGAAAAATGCTATGGTAGGCACAGACCAGTACAGTAGCTTGGTGGACTTCACATGTTGTGTTTATATGGAAAGCATGTTTCAACTTATAATACATAATGTATTATTTAACATTATGAATGTATCCTGTGGTGTGGTTCTACATGTTTGGATTGCAGTAAACGGGGACCTGAAGGAAGAGAACCTCAAGGAGCATTATGCCCTTAACAGTGGTGGTCTTAGATGGACTCTCACAGGGCTGGGTGACATGCCCCCATTAGTCACCTAGCTACCTACCACATTTCCCATGCCACTGTACTGCCAGCTAAAACACTCAGACAGCAATTTTCTATAGAGGTGTATTTTACTAACTGTACAATTTACAGGCTGTTAAGAGGGGGCAACTTTATGACATTCTGTCAGTCTTCAAAGGCAGTTCTTTCTCACTAAATGAGGAGGATGGGCTGGAGGGGAAAGGAAGTGGGAGAAGGACAAAAAACATAAGCAAACACTCAATGTTTCCAGGCAACAGTCTGGGTCATAGGACACCGTGCACCACATGGTCTGTCCCTCAGTTGGACTCCAGACAGGTCATGTTTATAATGACATCGCACAACACTGTCCAGTTTTCCCAAACTGTGTCCAGTTTTATTTGTTGTTTTATGTTATTCTGGTTTAATAGGGTGACAGTCATTATCTCATTGTCTGTATGTATGACGTCATCATTTAGAAGTCAATGGCTGGGATAATCCCTGCAGCTATACAGTTCCTGATAAAAAAAGTGTTCCAACAACAGTATGAGAGCAAACATTGTTTCTGTTATGGCAGGTTGGAAATATACTTTTTGAAATTGGTCTGTATGCTTTGTTTTACGGCCAACATAACCATAATCTCCATAATCTGGATGGAAAATGATATGGCTCCCATACAATTACCTAAGTATAAATGACAACAAGATAATCAGATCCTTAGAAATACAATCTGGCAGCATGGTGAAGGATAAACTTTCTGAGAACTGGATTTGAACCAAAACATGATGCATGACTCCTGATTTTACATAAAGACGTTAAGAGATTAATACATTTCCCAGGATAAGAGCGTTATAATCTAAATCTGTTCAAGTAATACGTCTTCAAGAGATTCTTCAATTTACAGTCTGACCCCATTTTCACAGTGATATTCACCTCCAAGATATAGTTCTGCTGAGGCCCAGCCAAGCATCAACAGTAGAAGTCTCCCTGAAGTGTTGTGGAGTTGAAACCATACCTAACCAGAGCAGACAGGAGACTCCAGTGGTTTGTATCAGTGTGGACTGGGGGGTTCATGGGGATCCTGGGCTTAATGACTCCACCAGAGCAGCTTCTGTTTCTGTCGTTAGGGGCCCGCTTCACGGGAGAAGGACACGGAGGAGGAGAGAGACTTTCTTCTTCTTCCTGACATGTTCAGAAAGACGTCGCCATTTGCCGATGTCAATGTGTGGACGTTTAACTCTTGGAAGGAAATGGATGGATGTAGGCTACAGAAGTTACGTCAGTAATGTAAATGGACAACGTCTCCAACTGTGAATGGTTTTCTCATTGTGTTCTTTGTAGTCTCCCCATTGGTTTAAATATTAGAAAGTGAAAAGCCAATGGATGGGGAGGTTCAGCTTCATACTCTAGGCCCAGCAGACTCCTGTTTGATGCTTTTGATATTTGAAATTCCATACACACCCACAGGTACGTCAAGATGATGTGTGCCACTGGATAAGTAATCTCTTGGCCGTTTCACAAAACACTGAATAACGTTATCTTGGCTCGTACACAATCATCCTCATTTCAGACTAAATCAACGCCTGCTATTAACACTGACAGACCTATAAAACAGTCTCTTGTCTACTCGTCAATGGGAAAAGTCTTGCTGGAACCCAACAGTTGGGACAGTCTGTGTGCCGCTGAGAGACGGGCATAAATAAGAGCTGAGCGGAGACAGGGTTGAGAGGCCAGTCTCCAACTGCCGTGTGATGAAGCGGGACTGGTCTTTGACAACAGTCCATCGGATCTTTCAAGATTTCTCTTAGATTTAACAGGCTGCTTTTATTAAAGCGAGGAAAAAGTAACTGTTTAAAAATGTGTACTTAAGCACTTACATAATAATAGGGCAATAATGTTTCGAAGATGTCATTCAGTTTAAGCCTTGCAAAAGGATCAGGCGAAAAACAATGCCATATGAATTGAAAGCATTAAAAGGTGTGATGAAATAGAAAACAGAAGGAGTCAGAAAGGAAAACGCTGTGGTAAGAGTGAGAAAACATGAAAAAGATAATGGAAAGCTTTTGGTAATTAATGCTCCTAGGGCTAAACGATGATTGATTCAAGACATAAAAAATCTCATCTGATTTAGCCTCTACTATCCCAGGGCAAGTGGGTCTCATTGTGACTTTCAGATTTCATAGTGTTTTGAGAAAAAAAACAAAGGTGAAATACATTACTCTACCCTAGTTTCTAAGGTTGAAATCATTAAAGACCTGGTATTCCCTAGCCAACTGTGGACCTAAGCACGTCAACTCTTCACACGTCAGAGATCCCCTTCCACAGCTGTGTAGGAAACGGAAGTGTAGGTCACATTTGCTCTCCTACAGGTGCCTGATCTCTTCAGCAAACATCACATAGATAAGAAAACCTGTAAAGGATTTACGGTGCACTCATTGGCATGCACACACACCATCAAGTGCAAACCTAGTTCCACTTACACCACTATAAAGACTCTTTACCTGAGCACATGTAGTTGAGAGAACATATGTTTCACTTTCCCACGCGAGTAACACGTACACCCACACATCATTTAAAGACCACAAGTAAAGGCTCAGGCAAATCCTCTATGGTGCTAGCCAGCCTGGACCTGGCTCACAGCTATAAACCATGGAGGAATGTAGAATGGATGGCCAGATTAAAAACATGTGGGGTGACTGAAAAGATGGATGGTATGTGTTTCATGAAATCAGCAGGACGAGGTCATCCATCTTTTGCTCGCTCTTGTTTGCCGGAGACCCCTGAGGCCTCCAGCTAAAGGTCAGGAGGGATTGACTCACTCCGGAGAAGAAAAACGGAGAAATGTTTTGTTGAAAGTACAACATTGCACAGGTGTCTCATACTGCATGTTCTTTATTTGATTCTATTCCTTACAGATATGAGAATAACACTCTTACATTCTGAAGCCCTCAGAAAGACTTTCCTCAGTTAGAAGCAGGGAATAAAGGAAAATCAGATCCCAGAGCAGCGAAGCATACATTTAAAATGTGTCTTATCTTTAGGAGAACCTTAACTCATACATCAATAAAATAAGAATAGAAAAAAATTATTCTATTTCTCAGAGAACACAGACAATTCATACACCATAAAGTGCCCAACCTACACCATGATGAATCCCATACTCTGTCTCCATTCCAAGACCTCTGAAGACAGGAGCTTTAGACAGTTTGAAGACATGGGAAAGAGTCGCGAATGGTTTCATGCTGCTCGGTCTAGAGCCTCATCTAGGCTTGAAAGAGCCGTGAGTAAGCAGGAAAGAGAAGGATCCTCTTAGGGAGCTGGTGAACCCTGTTCCCCGAATCAGATGACTCACAGGTCCTTATGAAACCTGGAGGGAGCACCCTATCAAATGTGTGTGTGTGTGTGTCTCTCAGGGCCCACTGCTTCTCCAGTTTAATGCTTTTACAGTACCTGTATTGTCTGGTGATCTGAGCCTGAAAATATGAGCACAAAGACAATGACTTAAAGATTGTGGTAAATGAGGTTTACAATGCTGTCATAGTTGACCTCCCTACAGTTGAATGTATTTCAAGTGGACTCCTTTAAATACAAAAGAATTTAAACACTGTACCAGAGAAAATAACACTGAAAGGAAAACAATTACCTACCGAAATAAAAAGTGATATGTACACAGTGCTCTCATACTAAAATGCGACCATAAAAGATGGTCTGGATTCTTCGAAGAACAAAACTGCAAATACACTTATAGCTTTTCAACTGGCTTCACTGGCAAGGCAGCACACATAATGACAAAGAAGAGTGGGGAATGTTGTCAAAGGGCTTTGGCCAATGTTTTAATGTGGAACAATAAGTGTTATTACAGGGTAGTCTGTGAGGAAGTGATGGAAGCGTGCTATAACACAGTGTCTTATCTAACAAGGATAACCACTATCATAGGCATATTATTAAGGAAGCACTGTCTAAAAAGTATTATTTACAAACTATCTAGATTAGTATGTTCATGACAAGGAGCAACAATGAAACAACAATTCCTCATATACTTTTGGGCTGGGATTCAATCCAATGTTGCTTTGTTGACAATACACCATTTGAAGGAAACGTTCCTGTGTTTTGAAAGTGTTCAACATTGAACTCTGTTGCAATGTTCCCCATTCAACTCTTAAAGTGTTCAAATGAACTTGATCGTGGTGTTTGCATAGCTCTACTGTAGAGTAATATGCAACACCTACATTGTAAAACATAACACTTGATTTAGAGTAAACTGGAGTCACTTTGCTTAGTGTTACACTTTCTCAGTGTAAGAAATTAACATCTGTAATGTTACAGTAAATCGTTTTTTGGGTGTTGTTTTAACACTGTATGGTGTAAAGCCAAATTTGCATATTTCCCACAGTGCCTTTTCTTTTCGAGTGAGTTGTAGAGTTACCACCCATGATTGTATTTGTTAGTGACAGAGACATGGTTATCCGATTATCCTTTTAAAGGTCTGTGGCTTTCACCAAGTGAGTACCTAGGTGAATGCTATCATAAAAATGTAACTATGACAATACATACATCATAAGGCCTTACTTGATGACCTCATTTTACCCTTACCCAAAGTGCTATGTAATTCCTACTGAAATCCAACCAGTTAGGATATCCAACAGTTGGAATTTTTCTTCACCCGCAATCTGCATTTAGAATAACTGTCAGGGTTTGGAAAGATTGTGGATAAGAAGACTACTTAAACCATTTAAACTGGAACAACCATTTTAGTAACGGGTGCAATGAATCTAACTAACTGGATTACTTTAGAAAAATGAATGTTATTTATCTTTGCTGCAAGATATTAACCAATCAGTACATGCAAAAACAAATATATTAAAAACAATCCTAAAAAAATCTACCTGCAGTAGAGCATGCTGGGAAAAAGGATAATGATGGGTATGGTTTTGATGGGACTGTTTCACTTTCCAAAGTGTAACACAATAACTCTGGTTATTAACACCAACACTGGGGGTTATTTTACACCACTGAGTCTTACAGAGTGAATTTAACTCCTGAATCAACACTAGAAATTATAAACTGAAAAATTTGCACTGGCCAATTTGCTGTGTAAGACGTCTGTGGTTGCTCAATATAAACAGGGTAGAATTGAGATCTTGGATCTTAGTTCACTTTCCCATAGATGCAATAAAGAAGACAATGGAACTTCCAAAAACAATGGAAATGCCATGGAAACGTGTGGGGGAAAGATGCCTTGGAGGACAGATCCCGAATCTCCTAATTTCTCCCCAACAAAATGAGCCTACATTCAGGCTGTTGTTTATATGTGTATTTCACACTATGTTGAGGCTATGTTGAGGTAAAAACATGAATACGGATGTCAATCCCAATATTCATGTCATCTTCACCAATCAGCTGCATTACAGTTAAAAAACGACTTTGACTACCTCCACCGGTATCTTTATGCTAACCATGCTACCAGCTTATACGAACGGGAGTTAGCATTTAGCAGTCATATCTTATAAACTGTAAAATGGACTACTTCTAAATATAATGCAGCAAAAACAGCCAAATATATAAAAATCGGACTTCAGTAACCACATTGTAGGCTTGTTACAATACATCAATCATGACGGATTTGATTAATATCCACTTTGTTAGATCAGATTTGTTCAATGTGTACCAATCCAGCGTCCTTATTCTATCCCCATAGTCTGCGTTCCATTGACCTCTTTACCGCATCTATCTGATTTGATATAAGATCTCTCACATAATTTCTGCCTTTCCTATGCACTTTTCACTAGTTGGCATTCAGACTTGCCTTATGCAGATCGGTGAAGGGCTTTGCAGGCGTGGTTCCGTTGTGCGCGCTGAATACATTTTAATAGAACACTGAAAACCCACCCACTTGCTGGCCAACATATTTTCTCATTGAGTTTTCATTCAATATATTATTCTAGAAATCCTAAATGAACTTTGTAGGTTTGGCGCTATACTGTCATTTGCGCATGGCTACAGAAGCCTATAACTTGGATCTCTACATTTCAATCCCAAATTATAAAGCCAGCATTTCATAAATTTCACTGTGGAAAAGGTGATATGTTGATACTGCGTGCTTCAGTTTGCTGTCATATGACTGGTTTCACATTTGTCTCCAGCGATCATAAAGTCAAATAGATCTAAAACAATTGTCATTTATATTTACAATCCCCTTATTCAAACGGCTTACACTTTTACCTTCCACTGGGCACACACTGGTTGAATCTACGTTTCAGTTCAATGAAATTTGTTTGAACCAATGTGGAATAGACGTTGAATTGACGTCTGTGCCATGTGGACTAGCTCTTATCAATAGCTCTTATCAATTTGTAAATTACAGTGCATGGAGAATGGTGTTATTTATATCGGACAAAGGAAGTAGATGTTGCTCCACTTGGAACCGATAGGTTGCTCCACCTTATTCATCGTTTCATAGAGTGTAAAGGTGGTGGAATTATGAGGGTCAAGGTCAGAATAGGGTGTATCTGTAGACACACCTTCATGTCGTTGATCTCCACCCCAAACGAATAGCGAGTGAATAGCATGCTATTCTCATGCTTAAATTCAAGATCAGAATACGCGTAGAGAGAAAAGTGCATAAAAAGGTAATTAGATAAAATTTACGCTAACTTAACTCGGGCTGGAATTCCCACATACTGCACTAGCTGAGAATTTAGTCTCACTTTAATAGGATAGTCACCTATAGATGGTACATAGATGCTCAAACTAATAAGAAACGATCAACTACAACTCTGTTGACATGCAACAGTTTGCCTGGGATCAAGGTTATGGCTAGGGTTGTTGAGCCAGGGTGTGGACATAAAGCCAGGGTTGGGGTTAGAGTTAGGGCTGGTCAATAGTTAGTTGAACAGTTTGTTTGATTTTTAAACCATCTGTAGTAGAATATCCAAATATATACAAGTTTACTGAGAATATTCTTCATTATACTGCCATGATCCTTACATAAAAAAAAAAAACAATAATAGACAGTATTTAAAAAACACTAAAGCATTGAGTCACACCACCACAGTCAGGCAACTGTCATGTCACGGATCTCAACCTTTAATGGGTGAACCTGCTGCAGGTTGTAATTCAAAGGATTTCTCCATGTTCCATGAGAGACAAACAGGAAGATTGACCACAGCGCCCTATGGGTTACTATGATGCAACATAATGTGGAGTGGGAGGGATGGAGATAAGTCTGGCTAAAAACAGCAGCAGCAGAGGAAATTCCATGTGGTTTGGTATAGAGAGAACCAGTCTCCCACAAAATGTGACCCCGATGGGAAGTAGGTGTTGCAATCACTTTTTTGTTTTTGAGAAACACATGACATCACTGTCTAGAACCTCCTGGCCAGCCTCAGTCCCAGTTCCTTCCTTCTCTTTGCTCACCATCTTATCACGCCAGCCACGGTGGGAAACTGGAAAACTGATATTCCGCATCAGACTGGAATTATTCACCTTCACTGGCTAAAGGAACACAAATGTTTTCCTGGAGTCACTTACAGAGAAAATACAACATCAAAATAAAGCAAGAAATGCATAACTGGTACTTATTTCCAGAACAACATCTGTTTGTAATTGAAATGAAGGTCTTGGCTACTGGACTGAGATCATGTACTGAGTGAGTGAGCCTGTTGTTCAGGTCCTGTTTGGCTGAAGAAGCACAGCTTCTCCACTCTGTAACCATGGCACTCCTGTGTGTGGTGTGGCTTCTTTTGGAGCTCTCGCTGCTATGCTTTCAGAAAAGCATTGACCCCACATCACCCATTTGTCCAATGTCTCAATAATTCATAGATTCATTACTTCGTGGATATGAAAATAACTGCTGGGCTGGGATCGCCCCATTCCATCTCTATCTCTAACCTCTTCTCCTCGGCTTTGAGGCCAGGACAGACTCTAACACCAGGGAAAGAACTGATGGATGCCTGAAATGAACTTAGAACAGAGACAAGAACCCCTTTTTAAAGACTCTGGTGTGGTAACATAATGTTATATGATAAACCTGCTGTCAGTAAAGCAGCTTTGTCAGGAAGTGGTGCTCCCCCAGTTCCAGCCCCCCTCTACTAGACAGGAAACAGTGGGGCTGGAAAAGCCATCAGAGTCCACCTCATCCCCCTCTCTCCTCCTCCTTTCCCTTTACACCAAACGTATCCTACTAGAAGAGGATCATGAACAACACAAACCACACGAGTGACAGGTCTACTCAGCCAAGACAAAACACCCATCCACCTCAGAATTCTTTGTGTATATTGTCATTGAACAAGATCATTATGATGGTATATGGATTAGAAGAAAATACTGAACTACTGAAATCTGATTGGAGTAAGAACAACTGTTATCTGGACAGTTGGACAGTCAGGCAGCTCTATTGGCAAACGTACAAAAATGTTCTGAACCATTACAGAATAATGAATCGGATGAATCACAGCTGTTCTGTTAGCTCCACAGTGCAGACACACAGAGATTCTGTCACCCCCTTCTCTACCACTCTCCCTCTCATCACTCCATCCATTTGCTCTTTACTAGAACAATGATCATCATAAACTCTGCTCATGTATGCAGAAAAGAGGGAAGGTAGCGCACAGTATGTTTCTTTAGTGTTTTTTAAGTATTGTGTTTTGTGTAAATTTATACCACTATCATGCGCTGATGGTTTTGGACTGCAGGTTCAAACATTTTATTGAAAAAGTAAAGTATTATTGCCACCTTGTGGTTAAAGGCTACTCTCACCTGTGCTTGCACATTCACCCATTTTTATTTAACCACAGGACCAAAAAGTACGGGGGGGACATCATAAGGTACAGCGATCGAAGATTGATCTTGGGAACACTCACCTATGCTTTATTTACTACAAACTCCTCAATTTATATAGAGACCAACTAAAGAATCTCTTTAAAATTATCACCATAACGTAAATCAAAAAATCAAAATGTGAAATGGCCTGTTGACTGTGTGTTAGCGGAAATACGTGTGGATTGTGTTGCTGTGCCACAGGGTGTCACTGTGAGGCAGTGGACGGCCGCCACATGTATGCATCACCATTGGAACACAGCTAAAGACAAATGAATGGTGAGATGAAATCCATCAGTCAAGCAAAAAGCCGTTTCCAGATACGGCAGAGCTCACACGGAGCTTTCAATGAAAGAAAGGACCAGACGAGAGGAAAACGCAGAGCCATAGCCTCCAGAAGCTCCATCAGAGCCAACAGCCTCACATTAAGCCATGATAGCTTTCTAAAAGGTGGGCTGGTCCAAGGCGTTTCCTACTAGGAATAGGTGATGACGTTGTGTCTTTAAATCCTCACTCTGTGAGGTTGTTTATCCCAGCAGTAAAACAAAACCAATCCTGTTACTGGTCAAATGGCCATTATCACACATTTCTCACCCCAAGACAAGACAATAAAGAGTGGGTGTGGAAAGAGCCATTGATGACAGGTTAAACAAGCATCAACTATATGACTCGACGTGTGTGTGCTTGAGTGTGTGTGTTTGTTCCTCCAGGTGTGGCGTGCCCAGCTAACCCGCAGTAATGAGTGTAATTTGCTGGTCATAGTCCAGGCTTGTGGCGGGCGGCACTAAGCAGAACAGACCCTTTGCTGCATACCATAAGTAATAGTCACACAGGCAAAAGACAATCACTGGGTAACGGCCGATTCGCTTCCCATTAGGACCTCTAAACGCCTCATTCCCACTTTGCCTAATTACCCAATTAAAGCTTACTCTGCAGATTTCTCTCTCTCTCCTCTTCCCCTTTGGACTACGAATGTGGTGTCATGCTTAGCAATGCCATTTGGAAAAAACAGAGGACATGAGGACAATCAGGTTTGGTTTAGTATTCAATAAGAATCAGTTTATATTTTATGAAATTTTAGATTGGTTAATTTGGCTCTTTTGATGGAGACTGTTGAATGCGTGTCCAGCTCTAGTGTATTACAGTAAGAGTACATAATCAGTCCTTTAGCTAGTGTACATTCGTGTGTGACCCAAACAGGTGATAGCCTGGAGCTCATTCTGGACAGACAATCTTAGCCGTAAATTAATTGCAGCTGTTTTATAATGACAGAAGTCCCATTGAGGGGGCCATCCCGGGCCAAGCTTTCTGCCGATGTGTGTGAGAGAGAGGTGGGGTGTTTGGACCGCCTCTGTTGCTGCTGAACAACTGTCACAAGGAAACGTTCCTTTCCTGATTCTGACAGAAAATTCTGACCGATTAATCTCAACTAGAGCTTAAATTAAATTCTTTACAATGCTATGGGTGTGAGTCAGTGGCAGGAAAACAGCTAACTTCCTACAATTCTACACATTTGCCATGGGGCAAAGAAAAAACATTTCAGTTTAAGAGCTAATATTATGCTATTCTACACATTTTGGCATGAAGCTGAGAGAAATGTTTTTATTTGTTATTTATTTAACCTTTATTTAACTAGGCAAGTCAGTGTCACGAATCCCTCCGGAACATTCATTTTGCACACCTGGCCTCTATTCCCAGTGATTAGTAATTGTATAAGTGTGCCCTTGGTTTACCTTGGTGTCCTGTCGATTTTAGTTACAATGTCCGTTGGTCGTGCTGTGTGTTTTGGCTTTCGTGCCATTGTGGATTGCGCAGATGATTACGGGTCTCGTCCCGTGTGATCATCATTGTGCGCTTGTGTTATTTATTTGAGGTACTACTCGCTCTTTTGTTTGGGTTTAAACCCTGTGTTTTGTATGGTGTTTGTTTGGTCTTCGTCCCTGTGCCTTTACACGGCACTCTGTGATTTGGGTAAATAAAAACCCCTATTACGCATTCCTGTGCCTGTCTCCCGACCCTTTATACTGACGTGATAGTCAGTTAAGAACAAATTCTTATTTACAATGACGGCCTACCAGAAGGCAAAAGGCCTCCTGCGGCGACGGGGGCTGGGATTAAAATAAAATAAAATATATAGGACAAAACACACATCACGACAAGAGAGACACCACAACACTACATAAAGAGATACATAAGACAACAACATAGCATGGTAGCAACACATGAAAACACAGCATGGTAGCAACACAACATGACAACAACATGGTAGCAACACAACATGGCAGCAACACAACATGGTAGCAGCACAAAACTTGGTACAAACATTGAGCACAGACAACAGCACAAAGGGCAAGAAGGTAGAGACAACAATACATCACGCTAAGCAGCCACAACTGTCAGTAAGAGTGTCCATGATTGAGTCCATGAATGAAGAGATGGAGATAAAATGGTCCAGTTTGAGTGTTTTTTGCAGCTTGTTCCAGTCGCTAGCTGCAGCAAACTGAAAATGTTGCAGTTTTACAGCTAATTTCCTGTCATATTTTTTTTGTTTCCATGGCTTATGACGTGTTCATATGGTATTATTTTTATTTTCGACGGTTGGGGGGCCTCCAGAGCCTGTGCGTTTTAAAAATGTTTTGGTCTTTTGACCAATCAAATCAGCTCTGAAAAAGATATGATGTGAAAAGATCTGATGTGATTGAACAAAAGATCAATTAGTGGAAGAAATATCAGAATTGGGCAATGACGGTAGGCTGTCATTGTGAATAAGAATTTGTTCTTAACTGACTTGCCTAGTTAAATAAAGGTTACATAAATAAAATACAAATAAATGTAACTCATCATTATCCCACCCTCTAAAATCATTGACAGGTGGCACTATTGACTTATGGTATTAATGTGTCTTAAAATAGATTTTTTTTAAAAATTTAGAACAAATATCTGTAAAATAATTAGCATACAGGGATATCTGGTCACAATGCGGACACAGTGGATGGATAAGAGAAACATTTTAGTACCATGTGTAGATGCATCGGCTAATAAATTGGCACAATCAGAATGTATACAAGATCAAGACAAAGGACGCATGTTAGCACCAGGTATGAACGAGGCTTATGTATTAGGGGCCAGGACGATACCAGTATCGCAATACTTGTTAGTACCGTGGCAAGGAAACAAAAAACGAAGCAGATTTAATATTTTTAGGAAAACAGTCCTAATGTTCGTTAGGGAGAAGAACGTAGACAGAGATTAGGGAGGAGACCATGTAGATTAGGGGTAGGCAACCATGGCCCTGTTTTTGATTGAACCGACCTGGAAGACCAGGTGTGTTGAATTTAGGCAATCACTGAACTGATCAATTAGCTCAGTTGGTAAAGGTGTGGTGCCTAGTTGGAACAAAATACCTGTGGCACTCCAGGAACACGGTTGCTTACCCCTAATGTAGAGCGATATACAGTATACGGTATACAAAGGAGGGTGTGGAACATTGTTGTTCTTTTAGTTTATTTTGCACTTGTGGGAGTACACAAATACAGTGTTTATGAGTTGGTGGTGCCACATCTTGCTCAAGGACAAGCACTGTACAGCTGTCATCGAGCCACATAAATGATAGAAAGCATTTAGCAGTAGCTCTGTTAGAAAATGAAATATTTACTAGATTGAAACCAGCTTCTAAAAAGCTATTTGCTATCTTTACTCACCACACTCCCTTAAACTGCTCAGGTGGGGAGAGAGAGAGATTGAGAGAGAGAGTTTGAGGGAGAGAGAGCGCTGGAGAAAGCGGGAATGTGATTGCTTAGAGGTGGGTGGGAGAGCGGATCCCATGTGCTGGTTCTAGCTTGTTACCGCCTGTGAAGTGAAGTGTGCAGCCTGTGTGCCAGAGATAATGGAGGCGCGTTTACCTGCAGGGTAGAGGGGGCGTTACCGCTATAGAGGGGCTCCTTGGACCTTGAGACCTACCTCACAGCTGCAGGCAGGGCCCTCCTGAGAACAGCAGCAGGCGAGGCAGGATGACGGACTGGGAGGGCTGGACTCCTGCTGGGGTTACAACCAGGGATTCTACAGGCCCTGTGTTGTCTCTCCACATCGGGTGGTGGACTCCAGTAGTACTGTGGGTGGCTGTAGGGAGAACAGAACAGGCCATCTGGACTGGGCTGCACTGTAGTGGCCACAGAGGATTCAGCCACAGCTCTACTGAGAACTGCTACAATAAGAGCCTGTGTGGGCAAAACTAGAAACAAGTAAACAAAGAATGGCATGGGAGAATTTCCCTACACTCTTATCTATCTATTTAAAGTAGTTATTCCTCCTCTTTCTTCTGCCTTTCTCTCCCTGCATTCTGTATCTCACCCTTTCTGCGGCCCACTTGGGATGGCTCTGCTTACATGAGTTTCTAAATCCTTTTTTGTGTTGCTTCATTTATTCATTCTTTGTCTTTGCGCTCCTGGCTTTGCCCAATTCAAAAGGAAAGCCGTGGGTCTGCAGAGAGGAGAACATTGGGAAAAGAGCCTTTTGTTGTTCATTTGAAAGAGCAGCTTCCAGTCTGACAAATGGCAGCCCTCTGATGGGGAACGACAGGAGTCTGAATACACACACGGCTCTGAACACACTCCAACTCTGATCCTGCCAATGTTCTGATCTCAAGTGTGTCTTGCTGTGTGGTGAGGATAACTGGCAACAGTCTCAGCACTCCACCTCTCCCGTCAAACTCCAAATGAGAGCAGAGAAAGACAGGAGGGAAATAATGCAATTCCACACAAAACACAAAACCACCTTTTCCCTCATTCATTTCCATGACATTGGAACAGTTGCTGGAACAATAAACCTCTCTCCATTTCTCAACAGCCTATTGGCCATTGTGGGGGTTCTGAATGAGAGGATGTCTGGGTGCTATGAATGCTTATGTTGTGCTGTGTGTCCGACACTCTTGACCTGTATTCTTGTCGCAGTTTCCATGCACTTGTGCCCCTTGACCCTCTCCAGTGCAATAAGAGCTCAGGGCTGTGCCTGGGATCCCCATGGACTCTGGGTCCCCATGACCACTCCTTGTTCTTCCTCTGTTCAACAAGGGGCATTGTAGGGGAGTGTCACCTCCATGGAGAGCGGCCGCGTGTTCCAGGCAGCCCATACTGTCCTAATGCAGCGTGTGAGGAGATGGGGAGTGGAGGGGCAGACTGAAGGACCGTTGGGAGGGAGTGACACCATCCTCCTGCACAATTGCTCCACACCTCTATTGTCCAGCCAACTGTTAGGTATTGTGGACGGGTCAGGTTGGATTCAGGCCTGGGTGATAATATGCAGTGTTCCTGTGAGAGTGCTCCTGTCTGCAGTGTGTTTTACAGGCTGAATGAATATGTACAATGCTGTGAGACAGACAGGGAGAGATGGAGTCTCATACGTCTTTCTCCAGGTGTTTCAAGTTTCAAGTTTCAAGTTTTAATGTCACGTGCACAAGTACAATGAAATGCCTTTCTTGCACGCTCTAAACACAACAATGCATGAATAAATAACAATGTAATCCTAAAAATAACATAAGGAAGAACAAAAACACAACAAGAAATAGAAATATGAAGAACACGAGAGGGTAAGTAAGTATGCATACTATATACAGGGTCAGTTCCAGTACCATATTTACAATGTGCAGGGACACTGGATCTATACAGGTAGGTATGTATATGTATATAGGTATATGGACAACACCCTGTCGTTCTCAACTAACATCAAGGCGGTGACCCGTTCCTGTAGGTTCATGCTCTACAACATTCGCAGAGTACGACCCTGCCTCACGCAGGAAGCGGCGCAGGTCCTAATCCAGGCACTTGTCATCTCCCGTCTGGATTACTGCAACTCGCTGTTGGCTGGGCTCCCTGCCTGTGCCATTAAACCCCTACAACTCATCCAGAACGCCGCAGCCCGTCTGGTGTTCAACTTTCCCAAGTTCTCTCACGTCACTCCGCTCCTCCGCTCTCTCCACTGGCTTCCAGTTGAAGCTCGCATCCGCTACAAGACCATGGTGCTTGCCTACGGAGCTGTGAGGGGAACGGCACCTCCGTACCTTCAGGCTCTGATCAGGCCCTACACCCAAACAAGGGCACTGCGTTCATCCACCTCTGGCCTGCTCACCTCCCTACCTCTGAGGAAGTACAGTTCCCGCTCAGCCCAGTCAAAACTGTTCGCTGCTCTGGCACCCCAATGGTGGAACAAACTCCCTCACGACGCCAGGTCAGCGGAGTCAATCACCACCTTCCGGAGACACCTGAAACCCCACCTCTTTAAGGAATACCTAGGATAGGATAAAGTAATCCTTCTAACCCCCCCCCCCCCACCCCCCTTAAAAGAGTTAGATGCACTATTGTAAAGTGGTTGTTCCACTGGATATCATAAGGTGAATGCACCAATTTGTAAGTCGCTCTGGATAAGAGCGTCTGCTAAATGACTTAAATGTAAATGTAAATGTATGTATATGGGTAAGGTGACTGGGCATCAGGATATAATATAAACAGAGTAGCAGCAGCGTGTATGATGATTGTTTGGGAGTGGGTGTGTGTGTAGAATCAGTATAAATGTATGTGCATATTATGTGTGTGAGAAAATTATGAATTGAGCGTTTGTGTGTGTGTTGGAGTGTCACTGTGTGTGAGTGTGTAGGGCCCTGTGAGTGTGCACAGAGACAGTGCAAAAATAATAATAAAACACAAGGGTCAACTCAGATAGTCTGTGTAGCTATTTTGTTAGCTATTTAGCAGTCTTATGGCTTGGGGGTGGAAGCTGTTCAGGAGCCTGTTGGTGCCAGACTTGATGCACCTTGTCGCTTGCCATGCGGAAGCAGAGAGAACAGTTTATGTGTGGCGAGACGTCTGGGACAGAGGCCTTCTGTGTATGGAGGTAGATCAGGCTAGGTGGGGTGGACGGACGAGGGTGACTGCAGCTGGTAAGGATCCTGTTTGGACATGAGATCCAAAGCACTCTCATGGATAATACTCTCCTCTCCTATGACTTGCAGCTTTGGGGCAATGCATGTCGCCATTGCCCTAGTCTACAGAGAGCAGAATGTGGATAACAAACTCCTTTTACTCTTCTATATGAGTTCCATCCTCCCATTACCCCTGGAGTCCTGGAGGGCAGAGGGACGGACATATTCAGATGTAGTTACAGTATTATAGTAGAATAGTTACAGTATAGTAAAGCCAGTAGAGAGGAATCACCATGAGTAGTTCATTCTGACAATCTCTGGCTTTGTGGAGATTAAATTGCCTCTGCCACTCGCTGATTAGAAGAGCTCTCAGAGGAGGAGAGTGAATGGCTCTTTCATACACTGTCCTCTATCTGTCTGTGTCTATGGGTGATGCCATAGAGACTTAGTGAGAGAGAGAGAGTCATTCCATAATCCACACAGAGAGTTGAGGAGGTGGTCAGGGAGCTGCAGCTGGGATAAAGGCAGTGATTGTAGCCCCATCCCCTTCCACCAGTCAACTGATGATGGACGAGGGGCTGGAGGTAGAGTCTCTCTGGTCCCTGGCAGAAGAAGGAGGAGAACGTCTCTCTCTAGTTCTAGGAGTTCCCTACCCAGCATTGATCCCCACTGGCCAGGACTCAGCAGGAGTCTATTATCTGGGAGATTACATTTAAAGCCCTTCATTTTGTACGCATGGCTTTTTGAATGGCCCGGTCACAAAAGGCCTGATTGAGTTTCCACTGGCCATCTGAGCTGAACAGTAGCTCTCACCCCGCTCCACCCTGACCTGGACAGAGACTGTGCATCATCCTGAACAAATTACAATGCCCTCTATCATGTCCTTTACCCTCTAACCTATCCCCTGTTCTCTTTCTCTTTCCTTTATACTTTCCTCTTTACCTACCAAGATAATCCTCATCAGTTATAGTCACAGTTGTTTACATTCCCCCTCAAGCAGACACCAAGACGGCCACCAAGGAACTTCACTGTACTATATGCAAACTGGAAACCATACATCCTGAGGCTGCATTTATTGTAGCTGGAGATTTTAGCAAAGCAAATTTGAGAACAAGTCTACCTAAATTCTTCCAGCGTATTGATTGCGCTACGCGCATGCGCAACACCCTCGTCCACAGCTACTCTAACTTCCGCGATGCATACAAAGCCCTACCCCACCCTCCCTTCGGCAAATCCGACCACGATGCCATCTTGCTCCTTCTGTCTTATGGGCACAAACTTAAAAAGGATGTACCAGTGACGAGAACCATTCAACGCTGTTCCGACTAATAGGAAGCCACGCTTCAAGATTGTTTTGATCACGCGGACTAATATGTCAGCCTCAGAGAACAACATCGACCTATACACTGACTCAGTGAGTGCGTTTATAAAGAAGTGCATTGGAGATATTGTACCCACTGTGACTATTAAAACCTACTCTAACCAGAAACCCTGGATGGATGAAAGCATTCGCGCAAAACTGAAAGCACGATCCACCGCATTTAACCATGGAAAGAGGTCTGGGAATACGTCTGAATATAAACAGTGTAGCTATTCCCTCAGCAAGGCAATCAAACAAGTGAAATGCCTGTACAGGGACAAGGTGGAGTCGCAAGTCAACGGCTCAGACACAAGACGTATGTGGCAGGGTCTACAGGAAATCACGGACTACAAAAAGAAATCCAGCCACGTCATGGACACCGACGTCACGCTTCCAGACAAACTAAACACCTTCTTTGCCCGCTTTGAGGATAATACAGTGCCACCATTGCGGCCCGCTAACAAGGACTGCGCCCCTCTCCTTCTCCATTGCTGACGTGAGTAAAACATTTAAACGTATTAACCCTTGCAAGGCTGCTGCCCCAGACGGGATCCCTAGCCGCGTCCTCAAAGCATGCACAGACCAGCTGGCTGGTGTGTTTACGTACATATTCAATCGCTCCCTATTCCAATCTGTTGTCCCCACATGCTTCAAGATGGCTACCATTGTTCCTGTACCCAAGAAGGGAAAGATAACTGAACTAAATGACTACCGCCCTGTAGCACTCACTTCTGTCATCATGAAGTGCTTCGAGAGACTAGTCAAGGATCATATCACCTCCACCTTACCGGCCAGCCTAGAACCACTTCAGTTTGCATACCGCCCAAACAGGTCCACAGACGATGCAATTCCCATCACACTGCACACTGCACACTGCCCTATCCCATTTGGACAACAGGAATACCTATGTAAGAATGTTGTTCATTGACTACAGCTCAGCATTCAACACCATAGTACCCTCCAAGCTCACCATCAAGCTGGAGGCCCTGGGTCTCAACCCCGCCCTGTGCAATTGGGTCCTGGACTTTCTGACGGGTCGCCCCCAGGTGGTGAAGGTAGGAAACATCATCTCCACTTCGCTGACCCTCAACACTGGGCCCCACAAGGGTGCATGCCCAGCCCCCTCCTGTACTCCCTGTTCACCCACGACTGCATGGCCATGCACGCCTCCAACTCAATCATCAAGTTTGCAGACGACACAACAGTAGTGGGCTTGATTACCAACAACGAAGAGACAGCCTACAGGGAGGAGGTGAGGGCACTCGGAGTGTGGTGTCAGGAAAACAACCTCTCACTCAATGTCAACAAAACAAAGGAGATGATCGTGGACTTCAGGAAACAGCAGAGGGAGCACCCCCCTATCCACATCGACGGGACAGCAGTGGAGAAGGTGGAAAGTTTTAAGTTCCTCGGCGTACACATCACAGACAAACTGAAATGGTCCACCCACACAGACAGTGTGGTGAAGAAGGCACAGCAGAAGAAATTTGGCTTGTCACCCAAAACCCTGACAAACTTTTACAGATGCACAATCGAGAGCATCCTGTCGGGCTGTATCCCAGCCTGGTGTGGCAACTGCACCGCCCTCAACCGCAACGCTCTCCAGAGGGTGGTGCGGTCTGCACAACGCATCACCGGGGGCAAACTACCTGCCCTCCATGACACCTACAGCACCCGATGTCACAGGAAGGCCAAAAATATCATCAAGGACATCAACCACAGAGCCACTGCCTGTTCACACCGCTACCATCCAGAAGGCGAGGTCAGTACAGGTGCATCAAACTGAAAAACAGTTGATCTCAAGGCCATCAGACTGCTAAACAGCAATCACTGACTCAGAGAGGTTGCTGCCTACATTGAGACTCAGTCACTGGCCACTTTAATAAATGGATCACTAGTCACTTTATACAATGCACTCTAAATAATGACACTTTAATAATGTTTACATATGTTACATCATTCATATCACATGTATATACTGTATTTTATACCATCTATTGCACCTTGCCTATGCCGCTCGGCCATCGCTCATCCATATACTTATATGTACATATTCTCATTCACCCCTTTAGATTGGTGTGTATTCGGTAGTTGTTAGATTACTTGTTAGATATTACTGCACTGTCGGAACTAGAAGCACAAGCATTTCGCTACACTCGCATTAATATCTGCTAACCATGTGTATGTGATGAATAAAATGTGATTTGATTTGATTTTACTGTATATAGTTGATATATTGTGATAATCGACAAGCGGTGTTGTCGGGCAAAAATATAATAACCACATTCATGCCATTATCTTCTTGTTGTCATGTATGTACTGAATAATGCAGACCCCATCACCCCAACACTAATGACTGCAACATATCTTAGATCCCAATTCCCATACCTAGCAACAGTGCCATGATTACCGGCCACATCAGCATACATTAAAACATCTCTTCGTATATCATTATATTAAAGCACACAGATGGCTGTCCACAGAGAAAGAGAAAGAGAGCGCATTCCTCCCCTCCAGCTAACTCCATCAGGGTAAACATCCTGGGTCAGAGGAGCATCCTTTTCCCTCTCTCTCTGTGAGACACTCCTGCTTCAGGACCAATCTGCTCCCAGGGGCAACCTGAGACCAGTGGTGGAAAAAGTACTCAATTGTCATACTTGAGTAAAAGTAAAGATAAAAAATGACTCAAGTAGAAGTGAAAGTCAGCCGGTAAAACACTACTTGAGTAAAAGTCTAAAAGTATTTGGTTCTAAATATATATAAGTATCAAAAGTAAATGTAACTTATAAAATGTACTTAAGTATCAAAAGTAAAAGTATAAATCATTTAAAATTCCTTATATTAAGCAAATCAGACGGCACAATTTTCTTGTTTTTTTAATTTACGGAGAGCGAGAGTTACACTCCAACACTCAGACATCATTTACAAACAAAGTGTTTG
Organism: Salvelinus fontinalis; assembly: GCF_029448725.1. Taxonomy (NCBI): domain Eukaryota; kingdom Metazoa; phylum Chordata; class Actinopteri; order Salmoniformes; family Salmonidae; genus Salvelinus; species Salvelinus fontinalis. The sequence goes on from NC_074699.1 coordinate 16,985,358, forward strand.
TGTTGAGTGAATCTGACAGATCAGGTAGCAGGGAAGACCAGGGATGTTCTCTTGATAAGTGTGTGAATTGGACTACTTTTCTGTCCTGCTAAATGTAGTAAGGTAGTGAAGTACAAGTAAAAGTTGTCAAAAATATAAATAGTTAAGTAAAGTACAGATACAAAAAAAAAACTTATTAGTACTTAACTTAGTACTTATTAAGTATTTTTACTTAAGTACTTTACACCACTGCCCCCCTCACCCCACACCACCTCCCATCGTCCCTTTACATCCCTGGGTGTCATTACTATATACAACAGCAGAGCCATGTTAACTAGAGGAACAGGCTAGCTAGGAGAATCCCCTCAGCCTTTAACAATTTATCTATTTTTTTCCCCCCATCAGGGGTGGGAAACTCTGGTCCTCGAGGGCCTGATTGGTGTCACACTTTTTCTCCATCCCTAGCAAACGCAGCTGATTAATGAAATTGCATTCCAAACTGAACATCATGATTAGGTGATTATTGGAGTCAGGTGTGTTGGCTGGAGCTGGGGCAAAACTGTGACACCAATCAGGCCCTCGAGGACTGGAATTTCCTACCTCTGCTTGATGATTGTTCTTTTCTTTCTTTCTTTCTTTAATATTTTGCAACTCAGCAGTCCAGAGGTCAATATTATGTTGGTCAAATCTCATACTAGGCTGGCAGCGGGCAATTGATTACCCCTACAAGGTTATATTCCCTGGATGATATTGATCAATTAATCATGATGGATTTCCAATGGTGACTGTCCTTCTTGTCTAGGTACCTTTAAGGCCTCTATTCAATCAGATCCGCTGTAGCTAACATCTGCCTAGGGTTGTTTTGATGTTGTCAGAAGGGGAACTGCTTTAGAGCTGTTAAATCCACAAGTGGCTCCCGGCATTACACCTAAGGCGGGCATTGCCATTGACTGCATGGAGTCGCATTAACAGAAATCCCATGCAACCCTGATAGAAATCCTCATTATTTAGTTGAATGATTTTTCAATTTGAGTGTAATTATGTCTTTATAGCCTACACTTTCTCTTTCTGAACTGGTAACAGGAGTGGGATGGGTGTGGCTTCGTGACCATGATCGCAAGAGCAGCTGCTCACCATTTTACGACTCCAATGCAGTTCCACCTCCTACACCGCCAAAACATCCGCTATGTGGGTGTCTGCTATCCCCAGTTAACGGTTGATCTGATTGAATCTAGGCCTAAAGCTGAGATCCACATTAGGAGAAACAACGCCACTGGCCGCCCCAGGCATTTATGTTATTGTTTTTGTTTTGTTTATGAAATGGAGGAGAGGAGCTGCAGCATGAAAGTAAAACAATCATGTAGTAAATACTCTGCTGTTCTATCGCACGTACAATGATGTCCGTCTGTACGGTGTTTGAAGTAACGTCTTCGCTGTTGTAATATCGCAAACGAACATGGCAGTTTCACTGCTACGGATTCCAACTTTAATGCCCAAGAGACAGATGAAATTACCTCTGCCGGACTTGACAAGGTGCAATACAATCAAGAATAACAAGTTATAGTGGATGTGTTAGAAAAATACACAATACAAAAATGATTGGAAAAAAACACCATCGCCTTCCCATAAGAGGGTGAAACCTTTCTTAGTTTTCCACTTTTTCTCTACAGCACACGGTCTTGACATGTGACCTGAGATTTGCAAACACTATTGTGGTGATGAAATTGTGATTGAAAAAACGAATAATGTCCATTGTCTTGCAAACTAGATTCTCTGCGAGCTAATGTGAACCATTGTCACTGTATTGGCACTGTACTGGCTTCGAGCACAACAAAAAGACCTTTGTGAATTTGTGACAAATCAGATTATCAGAAATCAAGG